>NC_068427.1:36695940-36973440 GCF_023373465.1 Oncorhynchus keta | reverse complement strand
GACAGACAGACAGACAGACAGACAGACAGACAGACAGACAGACAGACAGACAGACAGACAGACAGACAGGTTGTAGAATGTAATGCCACCATGCCCATAATACAGACAGACAGACAGACACAGACAGACAGACAGACAGACAGACAGACAGACAGACAGGTTGTAGAATGTAATGCCACCATGCCCATAAGACACAGACAGACAGACAGACAGACAGACAGACAGACAGACAGACAGGTTGTAGAATGTAATGCCACCATGACAGACAGACAGACAGACAGACAGACAGACAGACAGACAGACAGGTTGTAGAATGTAATGCCACCATGCCCATAATACAGACAGACAGACAGACAGACAGACAGACAGACAGACAGACAGACAGACAGACAGGTTGTAGAATGTAATGCCACCAGCCCATACAGACAGACAGACAGACAGACAGACAGACAGACAGACAGACAGACAGACAGACAGGTTGTAGAATGTAATGCCACCATGCCCATAATACAGACAGACAGACAGACAGACAGACAGACAGACAGACAGACAGACAGACATACAGACAGACAGACAGACAGACAGACAGACAGACAGACAGACATGCCACCAGACAGACAGACAGACAGACAGACAGACAGACAGACAGACAGACAGGTTGTAGAATGTAATGCCACCATGCCCATAATACAGACAGACAGACAGACAGACAGACAGACAGACAGACAGACAGACAGACAGACAGACAGACAGACAGGTTGTAGAATGTAATGCCACCATGCCCCATGACATACAGACAGACAGACAGACAGACAGACAGACAGACAGACAGACAGACAGGTTGTAGAATGTAATGCCACCATGCCCATAATACAGACAGACAGACAGACAGACAGACAGACAGACAGACAGACAGACAGACAGACAGGTTGTAGAATGTAATGCCACCATGCCCATACAGACATACAGACAGACAGACAGACAGACAGACAGACAGAGACAGACAGGTTGTAGAATGTAATGCCACCATGCCCATAATACAGACAGACAGACAGACAGACAGACAGACAGACAGACAGACAGACAGACAGACAGACAGGTTGTAGAATGTAATGCCACCATGCCCATAACAGACAGACAGACAGACAGACAGACAGACAGACAGACAGACAGACAGACAGGTTGTAGAATGTAATGCCACCATGCCCATAATACAGACAGACAGACAGACAGACAGACAGACAGACAGACGTTGTAGAATGTAATAATGCCACCATGCCCATAAGACAGACAGACAGACAGACAGACAGACAGACAGACAGACAGACAGACAGACAGACAGACAGACAGACAGACAGACAGACAGACAGACAGGTTGTAGAATGTAATGCCACCATGCCCATAAGACAGACAGACAGAGACAGACAGACAGACAGACAGACAGACAGACAGACAGACAGACAGACAGGTTGTAGAATGTAATGCCACCATGCCCATACATACAGACAGACAGACAGACAGACAGACAGACAGACAGACAGACAGACAGACAGACAGACAGGTTGTAGAATGTAATGCCACCATGCCCATAATACAGACAGACAGACAGACAGACAGACAGACAGACAGACAGACAGACAGACAGACAGACAGACAGGTTGTAGAATGTAATGCCACCATGCCCATAATACATACAGACAGACAGACAGACAGACAGACAGACAGACAGACAGACAGACAGACAGACAGGTTGTAGAATGTAATGCCACCATGCCCATAATACAGACAGACAGACAGACAGACAGACAGACAGACAGACAGACAGACAGACAGTTGACAGACAGTAGAATGTAATGCCACCATGCCCATAATACAGACAGACAGACAGACAGACAGACAGACAGACAGACAGACAGACAGACAGACAGACAGACAGACAGGTTGTAGAATGTAATGCCACCATGCCCATAATACATACAGACAGACAGACAGACAGACAGACAGAGACAGACAGACAGACAGACAGACAGACAGACAGACAGACAGGTTGTAGAATGTAATGCCACCATGCCCATAATACAGACAGACAGACAGACAGACAGACAGACAGACAGAGAATGTAAGACAGACAGACAGACAGACAGACATGACATGCCCATACAGACAGACAGACAGACAGACAGACAGACAGACAGACAGACAGACAGACAGACAGGTTGTAGAATGTAATGTCACCATGCCCATAATACAGACAGACAGACAGACAGACAGACAGACAGACAGACAGACAGACAGACAGACAGACAGACAGACAGACAGACAGACAGACAGACAGACAGGTTGTAGAATGTAATGCCACCATGCCCATAATACAGACAGACAGACAGACAGACAGACAGACAGACAGACAGACAGACAGACAGACAGACAGACAGACAGACAGGTTGTAGAATGTAATGCCACCATGCCCAGACAGACAGACAGACAGACAGACAGACAGACAGACAGACAGACAGACAGACAGACAGGTTGTAGAATGTAATGCCACCATGCCCATAAGACAGACAGACAGACAGACAGACAGACAGACAGACAGACAGACAGACAGACAGACAGACAGACAGACAGACAGGTTGTAGAATGTAATGTCACCATGCCCATAATACAGACAGACAGACAGACAGACAGACAGACAGACAGACAGACAGACAGACAGACAGACAGACAGACAGACAGACAGACAGGTTGTAGAATGTAATGCCACCATGCCCATAATACAGACACAGACAGATTGTAGAATGTAAGAGCCTTCAAAACTCTAACTGACCATGTTTTGTCAGTGGTTGCAGGGTCCATTCCACACACGGTCCCAGGCTGTTGTGTACCGTACAGGGCTTGTCTTGTCCACACCACAGATCACACCCCAGTCTAGCACTGACAAGTCAGTGAGGAAAACACTGAACACATCAGTTCACGTCACACCTATCCACACATTACCAGTAGTACCGTGACTGTCCCATAGTGAGGGACGGCCATTCTCTGCTCTCCAGCTGGTTTGACTGATGCTCCCTCTCACACAATAGTCACACCGTATGGTGGATTAGCCTCAAAACACCTGCTGGGACAATATAGTGGTCTGTGATGTGTAGACAGACACTTACCACACACAGAGAACACACATGAGCCCAGTGAGCACACATGCACGAGCACACACACACGCGCACACATGCACACACACACACGCAAACAGAAGGCCGGGAGGTACCCTAGTGGTTAGAATGTTGGACTAGTAACTGAAAGGTTGCAAGATCAAATCCCCGAGCTGACAAGGTAAAAATCTGTCGTTCTGCTCCTGAACAAGGCCGTTAACCCACTGTTCCTAGGCCGTCATTGTAAATAAGGATTTGTTCTTAACTGACTTACCTAGTTAAATGAAGGTTAAAGGAAAAAAAACAGTAATTCAGAAACTATTGTTAATGCAGTACGAGGCTCTGGTACACTGCTACTCTGTCTTGTGGTACAGTGATGTGAGCATCTCTTTCAGAGCTGCGTAGTGAAAGAGTCCTCAATGGCACATGAGAGGAGAGGTGGGAATCTCCAGGGGATTCATACCCATACTGGATAAACAGGACTTTCTGATGCCTGTCCAATCAGACTATACACACACACAGCGCTGCAGTGGTATTACTGTGGGTCAGATGAGGCAATTCTTAGTGTTTACAGATTCATGATCTTAATTTGAGACAGTTTGCTACAGCAGGAAATAATGCTGCCGCAGCAGGAAATGTGGATTATAATTCATGGACTTTTTATAGGGGTTGATGCATTTTTCGTAAGGGAAAATCTAATCTGAAATGTTTAAGTGGAAATTATAAACTTCAGAAGCCTTTTTAAACTTCAAATACACTACAAGTTATAAAGTTGTCCTGCAACAGGGTGATCAAATTAAGATCCTACATCTGTAGCAGGAAGTTAAGTGAGCAGTACCACCATGGTTCTAAACATAGATGCTAGAAGCTACTGGGGTGCAGCTCCTCTCTCTCTCTGTGTGTGTGTGTGTGTGTGTGTGTGTGTGTGTGTGTGTGTGTGTGTGTGTGTGTGTGTGTGTGTGTGTGTGTGTGTGTGTGTGTGTGTGTGTGTGTGTGTGTGTGTGTGTGTGTCTGTCGTTGTATGGCTATGTGTGTGTGTGTGTGTGTGTGTGTGTGTGTGTGTGTGTGTGCTCCTCTCTGTCTGTCTGTGTGTGTGTGTGTGTGTGTGTGTGTGTGTGTGTGTGTGTGTGTGTGTGTGTGTGTGTGTGTGTGTGTGTGTGTGTGTGTGTGTGTGTGTGTGTGTGTGTGTGTGTGTGTGTGTGTGTGTGTGTGTGTTTGTGTGTGTGTCAGCTCCTCTGGTACTGCCGCTGCCTCACATTCTACAATCTATAGGGAAGGGTCCGCAGGGAGGTGGGACAGGGTCTCTGTCACTCATCTGCCATCCCACACTGACCTGTCACTCATACCAGGGGATGGGGCCAGGCACTTAGCTATCACAGGCACTTGGCTTGTCAAACCTCCGGCTTTCACTACTCCATTCTCCATCCTCCACACTACCTACCCAGGGGGCTGTCACAAATGGAAACTGGTTGGCTTCTAAAAAAAAGTCAAGTGCCATCAGTGACTGTGCTGCTTTTAGACTCTCAGTCTCTCTCAGGTAGCTATGATGGTTTAGGATGCAGAGATTTGTGTTCTGAGGATGGGAATGGAATGGAAGTCATAGGAAATCTATTCTAGAGCCTGTTTGGAACTGGGTAAGAATGTGTTTTCTGTGTTATTTTCTGCTTATATTTCTATGGAATGTTAGATGTAGTTTGACATGAGATATGTGGTGATCTGTTAGATGTAGTTTGAGTTGTCTGTGTATGAATCAGTGATGAGAGTTGGCTGTGTGTACATCAGTGATGAGAGTTGGCTGTGTGTACATCAGGGATGAGAGTTGGCTGTGTGTACATCAGGGATGAGAGTTGGCTGTGTGTACATCAGGGATGAGAGTTGGCTGTGTGTACATCAGGGATGAGTTGGCTGTGTGTACATCAGGGATGAGAGTTGGCTGTGTGTACATCAGGGATGAGAGTTGGCTGTGTGTACATCAGGGATGAGAGTTGGCTGTGTGTACATCGGTGATGAGAGTTGGCTGTGTGTACATCAGGGATGAGAGTTGGCTGTGTGTACATCAGTGATGAGAGTTGGCTGTGTGTACATCAGGGATGAGAGTTGGCTGTGTGTACATCAGGGATGAGAGTTGGCTGTGTGTACATCAGGGATGAGAGTTGGCTGTGTGTACATCAGGGATGAGAGTTGGCTGTGTGTATATCAGTGATGAGAGTTGGCTGTGTGTACATCAGGGATGAGAGTTGGCTGTGTGTACATCAGGGATGAGAGTTGGCTGTGTGTACATCAGGGATGAGAGTTGGCTGTGTGTACATCAGGGATGAGAGTTGGCTGTGTGTATATCAGTGATTAGAGTTGGCTGTGTGTACATCAGGGATGAGAGTTGGCTGTGTGTACATCAGGGATGAGAGTTGGCTGTGTGTACATCAGGGATGAGAGTTGGCTGTGTGTATATCAGTGATGAGAGTTGGCTGTGTGTACATCAGTGATTAGAGTTGGCTGTGTGTACATCAGGGATGAGAGTTGGCTGTGTGTACATCAGGGATGAGAGTTGGCTGTGTGTACATCAGGGATGTGAGTTGGCTGTGTGTACATCAGGGATGAGAGTTGGCTGTGTGTACATCAGGGATGAGAGTTGGCTGTGTGTACATCAGGGATGAAAGTTGGCTGTGTGTACATCAGGGATGAGAGTTGGCTGTGTGTACATCAGGGATGAGAGTTGGCTGTGTGTACATCGGTGATGAGAGTTGGCTGTGTGTACATCAGTGTGTGAGTGTGTGCGTGTATATGTTTCCCTGAAAATGTAATCAATCTCTAATGATGTTACTTGCTTATGGCTAATTCAGTTCAGTGTGGCTTGTTTTACATGATCAAATACATCTAGAAGTATATCTCTCTCTCTCGCTCCTCCTCTCTCGGAATACAGAAATATTTTCTGTTGGTTTGTTTATTTAACTCTCAGTTATTGATTGACTTGTATCTCTCTCTTCTTGCTCCAGGCCACGACTGTCTGGGTGCTGTTGTCTCTAGACTCACTGGTGTGCTCCACTGAATACAGACTGTGAAGAAGCTGAAAAGGCTGTGTGTTTGGAACAGAGCCAATGACCAGGAGGCTAAACTGAAGGAGAATAAGGCCACAGAGAATTTATTAAAATGGGGTAAGTTTATACTGCTGTAGGGCATACCTGGCTGTAAAATGGGGTAAGTTTATACTGCTGTAGGGCATACCTGGCTGTAAAATGGGGTAAGTTTATACTGCTGTAGGGCATACCTGGTTGTAAAATGGGGTAAGTTTATACTGCTGTAGGGCATACCTGGTTGTAAAATGGGGTACGTTTATACTGCTGTAGGGCATACCTGGTTGTAAAATGGGGTAAGTTTATACTGCTGTAGGGCATACCTGGTTGTAAAATGGGGGAAGTTTATACTGCTGTAGGGCATACCTGGCTGTAAAATGGGGGAGGTTTATACTGCTGTAGGGCATACCTGGTTGTAAAATGGGGGAAGTTTATACTGCTGTAGGGCATACCTGGTTGTAAAATGGGGGAAGTTTATACTGCTGTAGGGCATACCTGGCTGTAAAATGGGGGAAGTTTATACTGCTGTAGGGCATACCTGGTTGTAAAATGGGGGAAGTTTATACTGCTGTAGGGCATACCTGGCTGTAAAATGGGGGAAGTTTATACTGCTGTAGGGCATACCTGGCTGTAAAATGGGGTAAGTTTATACTGCTGTAGGGCATACCTGGTTGTAAAATGGGGTAAGTTTATACTGCTGTAGGGCATACCTGGTTGTAAAATGGGGTAAGTTTTTACTGCTGTAGGGCATACCTGGTTGTAAAATGGGGTAAGTTTATACTGCTGTAGGGCATACCTGGCTGTAAAATGGGGTAAGTTTATACTGCTGTACGGCATACCTGGCTGTAAAATGGGGGAAGTTTATACTGCTGTAGGGCATACCTGGCTGTAAAATGGGGGAAGTTTATACTGCTGTAGGGCATACCTGGCTGTAAAATGGGGGAAGTTTATACTGCTGTAGGGCATACCTGGCTGTAAAATGGGGGAAGTTTATACTGCTGTAGGGCATACCTGGCTGTAAATTGGGGGAAGTTTATACTGCTGTAGGGCATACCTGGTTGTAAAATGGGGGAAGTTTATACTGCTGTAGGGCATACCTGGCTGTAAAATGGGGGAAGTTTATACTGCTGTAGGGCATACCTGGCTGTAAAATGGGGGAAGTTTATACTGCTGTAGGGCATACCTGGTTGTAAAATGGGGTAGATTTATACTGCTACAGGGTGTAATGGGTGGTGATTGGAGGATTGAGTTAAAACCAACCTGATAGATCACTGGAATATGATGTTCAAGGTTGTTGTGCAATGTCCTGAGAGTCACAGCGGTAGACACACACACTGACTCATCTAGGTGATCACACATTGAGGAGTACTGAGAAGAGATCGATGACCAACGTGACCTGATATTATGAGTGGTGTGACACAGTAGTATTTGGAGAATAACTTGGCAACTGCTTGGCATCCGACCACAAGGCCCTACAGCACATATGTCAGAGTCAAGGCCCGCGGGCCACATCCGGCCCAGGCGAGAAGGTTTTTTACGGCCCCTGGGATGATCTTGATTTATTATTAGAACCGGCCCGCAGACCGCAGCAAGCCGGCAGCCCGCAGATCTTTTACACGCACCAATACTACATTTCCCACAATGCAACGGTGACGCACCGAGCAGTAGGCTGCTTCATTTCAATATTTATTGGCACAGCAGTTGTCAGCATCACAGTAAAATTAACTTTCAGATACCCATCAAAAATGGCAAAACGGAAGGTGGACACTGAGAACCGGGGTTTCAAACAAGGTGGGAGTCGGAGTATTTGTTCACGGAGGTAGCTGGAAAACCTGTGTCTTCTGTGTGGAGAAAGTGTGGCGGTACTGAAAGAGTATAATCTGAGACGACATTATGAAACGAAACACGCGGACAAAAACAAGAATATGGACATGGAACAAAGGCTACAAAAGGCAGAGGAATTAAAACGAGGCCTCAAATCTCGACAGGCTCTGTTCAAAAAAGCCAAATCACAAGGCCAGGCTGCTGTCAAGGCCAGTTTTATTTTGGCAGAAGAGATCGCTAAATCAGCCCGGCCATTTACGGAGGGGATTTCATCAAAAACTGCATGATTAAAGTTTGTGACGAAGTTTGCCCAGAAAAAAGGCAACTCTTTTTAAATGTGAGTCTGAGCAGAAACACCATTGCCGAGAGAGTAGACCAGTTGTCCATCAATCTAAAAGAGCAGCTTGTGAAAAAGGGAAAAGATTTCATTGCATATTCCTTGGCTGTGGATGAGAGCACCGACATTTCTGACATTGCCCAGTTGTCAATTTTCATCCGCGGAGTGGACTCCAGCCTAAGCGTGACAGAGGAGTTTTTGGCTTTACGTCCTATGCATGGCACAACTACGGGGCATGATTTGTATGAAGAGGTGTCAAGATGTGTAAATGAGATGGAGCTGCCTTGGGAAAAACTCGTGGGTTTGACAACCGACGGAGCACCTGCGATGTGTGGACACAGGAGCGGACTGGTGGCGAAGATACGGGAAAAGATGCAAGAGGAAAACGCGACAGGTGAGCTGACAGCTTATCATTGTATCATACACCAGGAAGCGTTGTGCGGTAAAGCCTTGAAAATGGAGCATGTAATGAGCATCATCACGCGCACAGTTAACTTTATCAGAGCCAAAGGTTTGAATCACCGCCAGTTCAAGGCATTTCTGACGGAGTTAGAAACGGAGCATGGTGATTTGCCTTATCACACAGAGGTGCGATGGCTAAGCCAGGGAAAGGTGCTTCAAAGATGTTTCGAGCTTCGTGAGGAGATTTGTCTGTTCTTGGACAGCAAAGGGAAAGACACAACACAACTCCGAGACGAAATGTTTCTGTGTGAAATGGCTTTTCTGTGTGACATTACGAGTCATCTGAATGCAATGAACTTGCAGCTGCAGGGTCGGGATCGTGTCATCTCTGATATGTACAGTACAGTGAAGGCATTTAAAACCAAACTGACTCTGTGGGAGACGCAGATGCGGAAAGAAAATTTGAGCCACTTTCCCAGCTGCCAGACCATGAAAGAGAAGCTCTCTACCAGTGCGTTCCCGAGCGCACAGTTGGCTGATAAAATAGGTATGCTTGCCGCTGACTTTGGAGCCGATTTGCTGACTTTGAAGCACAAAAAAGCAGGTTGGAACTGCTCGGTAACCCATTTGCTGTTGACGTGGAAAGCTCACCACCAAACCTCCAAATGGAGTTGATTGACCTCCAATGCAATGATGCACTGAGGGCAAAATATGCGGCAGTGGGTGCTGCGGAGTTCGCCCGTTTCCTCCCCGACACAATGCCCCAGCTGCGCATCCAGGCTGCTCAAACGTTGTCTATGTTTGGCAGCACATACCTGTGTGAACAACTGTTTTCTTTGATGAACTTGAACAAAACATCACACAGAAGTCGACTTACTGCTGAACACCTCCACTCAATTCTGAGGATTTCCTCAGCTCAGAGCCTTACCCCGAACATTGATGAACTTGTGGAAAAGATGGGACACCACCAAGTATCACCCTCAACCTCAAACAAGTGAACATTACTGTGCAATCACATATTTAGAGTTTTTACTCAGTTCAAGTTTAAAAGTTAAAGTTTAATATTTGTTTTCACTGCATGTTACTTCTCCTTAAACAAAGTGTTGTTTTTGATTAATAGATTTTTGCACTTTATTTTATTGTATTTCAATCCAATTATATTTTTAAAATATTTCAGTTGAGTGGATGATAGAAAATTGCTATTATTGTTTTTTTCTTTGAAGTAAATTTAGCCCACTTTTGCTAAAATAGAAAATATAGGCTACTGATGGTGCCTTGAATACCGGTTTCTTTCATTTAATGTTCATGTTATGGGGATTTTTATATAAAGGAAATTTGTCTTTTGTGTCTGTTGAAAATTAAAGATTACTGACAGAGCCATAAGAAAATATTGCTTTATTTATCTGATCATATTGGAATATATTTGTTAGGTTTTCAGTAGGTTCAATTAGGTTCACTAGACTATATGCGTCATTTAAAAAATTTTCAATGAACATTCGAACAGTCCGGCCCTCGGCTTGTAGCTAAATGTTTTATTTGGCCCTCCGTCCATTTGACTTTGACACCCCTGCCCTACAGAGTGTGGTGTGTAGGGCCCAGTACATCACTGGGGCCAAGTTCCATGTCATCCAGGACTTCTACACCAGGTGGTGTCAGAGAAAGGCCCTAAAAATGGTCAAAGTCATAGACAGTTCACTTTGCGGCTGCAAGGCAAGCAGTACCGATGGACCAACAGGACCCTGAACAGCTCCTATCCCCAAGCCATAAGACTGTTAAATAGTTAGTCCCGGTAGCTATTGGTCAACTATTTAACTACCTGCATCAACCCTTTTTGCACTAACTCTTTTGATTCATCACATACGCTGCTGTTACTGTTTATTATCTATCTCGTTGCCTAGTTACTTCATCCCTACCTATATGTACATATTTCCCTCAATTACCTCGTACCCCTGCACATGGATTCGGTACTGGATTTATTCCTTGTTATCATGTGCCTATTATTCCCCTTCCTTTCTCTCTGTGTTGTTGGGAAGGGCCCGTAAGTTAGCATTTCACTGTTTGTCTACACCTGTTGTTGGGAAGGGCCCGTAAGTTAGCATTTCACCGTTTGTCTACACCTGTTGTTGGGAAGGGCCCATAAGTTAGCATTTCACTGTTTGTCTACACCTGTTGTTGGGAAGGGCCCGTAAGTTAGCATTTCACTGTTTGTCTACACCTGTTGTTGGGAAGGGCCCGTAAGTTAGCATTTCACTGTTTGTCTACACCTGTTGTTGGGAAGGGCCCGGAAGTTAGCATTTCACTGTTTGTCTACACCTGTTGTTGGGAAGGGCCCGGAAGTTAGCATTTCACTGTTTGTCTACACCTGTTGTTGGGAAGGGCCCGTAAGTTAGCATTTCACTGTTTGTCTACACCTGTTGTTGGGAAGGGCCCGGAAGTTAGCATTTCACTGTTTGTCTACACCTGTTGTTGGGAAGGGCCCGTAAGTTAGCATTTCACTGTTTGTCTACACCTGTTGTTGGGAAGGGCCCGTAAGTTAGCATTTCACTGTTTGTCTACACCTGTTGTTGGGAAGGGCCCGGAAGTTAGCATTTCACTGTTTGTCTACACCTGTTGTTGGGAAGGGCCCGGAAGTTAGCATTTCACTGTTTGTCTACACCTGTTGTTGGGAAGGGCCCGTAAGTTAGCATTTCACTGTTTGTCTACACCTGTTGTTTACCAAGCATGTGACAAATAAAGATTTGAGGACGGCTGATGTATTTCCAGGAGTAGAGTTTTTAATTAAACCTGAATATCGTCCTTTTACCTCCAACATGTTAGGAATATTGCTAAATGTATTATCCACTATCAGATTTTTCTCTGGAGCCTTAGAGCCAAGTGGTAAAAGAGGAGGGGCCATTAGTAAATAAACCTATTTTTATTGCATTCATCAATGCATCAGGGAGGGATGAGGGATGATGAGTCTGCCTAATGAAGGACTGTTTCATAACTAAGTGCGGTATGTCTTTCGACCCTGATCTGTGCGGAAGATTACAGAGGTAGCTTGCAAGCTATATGCTCAGCCCTGGCCCTCAGCCATACAATCTACTAATTACAGAGAGAGAGGAGTTAGTCCACTACACAGCACTATTGCTCTCTTTTGTTCTCTTCTTTCTCTCTCTCTCTCTCTCTCTCTCTCTCTCTCTCTCTCTCTCTCTCTCTCTCTCTCCCTCTGTCTCTGTCTCTCTCACTTCTCATTTCTCTTTCTTTCTCTCTCTCCCTTTCCCTCTCCCTATCCCTCTCCCTCTCTCACTTCTCATTTCTCTCTCTCTGTCTCTCTCTCTCTCTGTCTCTCTGTCTCTCGCTCCCTCTGTCTCTCTTTCTCCTCTCCTCCTAATCCACCGCTCCTCTCTGATTAGTCAATTGAAAGGTGAAAGCTAACTTCATTACTGTCCGTTCAGCTTAATCTTTTATTTTCCTCCTCTGGTTTTTCATCATGGCCCGAGCAGAAAGAGAGAGGGCAAATAAATCCCTTATTTTTTTCCTTGCTGTGGAGCAAAATGAGCAAAATTATTATTCAAGTTAACGGAAGGAATCACGCATCAGGGACAATGACATTGTGTGGAGTGGGGACTTGCTATCCCCGCGTCCGAGTGCCATATTGTCCTAGTGCCATATTGTCCTAGTATCATTGTCTTAGTGTCATATTGTCCTAGTGTCATATTGTCCTAGTGTCATATTGTCCAAGTGTCATATTGTCCTAGTATCATTGTCCTAGTGTCATATTGTCCAAGTGTCATATTGTCCTAGTGTCATATTGTCCTAGTGTCATATTGTCCAAGTGTCATATTGTCCTAGTATCATTGTCCTAGTGTCATATTGTCCAAGTGTCATATTGTCCTAGTGTCATATTGTCCTAGTATAATTGTCCTAGTGTCATATTGTCCAAGTGTCATATTGTCCTAGTGTCATATTGTCCTTGTGTCATATTGTCCAAGTGTCATATTGTCCTAGTATAATCGTCCTAGTGTCATATTGTCCTAGTGCCATATTGTCCTAGTGTCATATTGTCCAAGTGTCATATTGTCCTAGTGTCATATTGTCCAAGTGTAATACTGTCCAAGTGTCATATTGTCCTAGTGTCATATTGTCCTAGTATAATTGTCCTAGTGTCATATTGTCCAAGTGTCATATTGTCCTAGTGCCATATTGTCCTAGTGCCATATTGTCCTAGTGTCATATTGTCCAAGTGTCATATTGTCCTAGTGTCATATTGTCCTAGTATAATTGTCCTAGTATAATTGTCCTAGTGTCATATTGTCCAAGTGTCATATTGTCCTAGTGTCATATTGTCCTTGTGTCATATTGTCCTAGTATAATTGTCCTAGTGTCATATTGTCCTAGTATAATTGTCCTAGTATAATTGTCCTAGTGTCATATTGTCCAAGTATAATTGTCCTAGTGTCATATTGTCCTAGTGTCATATTGTCCTAGTATACCGGTAATTGTCCTAGTGTCATATTGCCCTAATGTCATATTGTCCTAGTAGAATTGTCCTAGTGTCATATTGTCCTAATGTCATATTGTCAGAGTATAATTGTTCTAGTGTCATATTGACCTAGTATAATTGTCCTAGTGTCATATTGTCCTAGTATAATTGTTCTAGTGTCATATTGTCCTAGTATAATTGTTCTAGTGTCATATTGTCCTAGTATAATTGTCCTAGTGTCATATTGTCCAAGTGTCATATTGTCCTAGTATAATTGTCCTAGTGTCATATTGTCCTAGTATAATTGTTCTAGTGTCATATTGTCCTAGTGTCATATTGTCCTAGTATAATTGTCCTAGTGTCATATTGTCCTAGTGTCATATTGTTCTGGTGTCATATTGTCCTAGTATAATTGTCCTAGTGTCATATTGTCCTAATGTCATATTGTCCTAGTATAATTGTTCTAGTGTCATATTGTCCTAGTATAATTGTCCTAGTGTCATATTGTCCTAGTGTCATATTGTCCTAGTGTCATATTGTCCTAGTGTCATATTGTCCTAGTATAATTGTTCTAGTGTCATATTGTCCTAGTATAATTGTCCTAGTATAATTGTCCTGGTGTCATATTGTCCTAATGTCATATTGTCCTGGTATAATTGTTCTAGTGTCATATTGTCTTCGTATAATTGTTCTAGTGTCATGTTGTCCTAGTATAATTGTTCTAGTGTCATATTGTCCGAGTATTTATTTAGTTATTTTATTTTATTTCACTTTTATTTAACCAGGTAGGCAAGTTGAGAACAAGTTCTCATTTACAATTGCGACCTGGCCAAGATAAAGCAAAACAGTTCGACAGATACAACGACACAGAGTTACACATGGAGTAAAACAAACATACAGTCAATAATACAGTATAAACAAGTCTATATACAATGTGAGCAAATTAGGTGAGAAGGGAGGTAAAGGCAAAAAAGGCCATGGTGGCAAAGTAAATACAATATAGCAAGTAAAACACTGGAATGGTAGTTTTGCAATGGAAGAATGTGCAAAGTAGAAATAAAAATAATGGGGTGCAAAGGAGCAAAATAAATAAATGAATTAAATACAATTGGGAAAGAGGTAGTTGTTTGGGCTAAATTATAGGTGGGCTATGTACAGGTGCAGTAAGATGCTCTGACAGTTGGTGCTTAAAGCTAGTGAGGGAGATAAGTGTTTCCAGTTTCAGAGATTTTTGTAGTTCGTTCCAGTCATTGGCAGCAGAGAACTGGAAGGAGAGGCGGCCAAAGAAAGAATTGGTTTTGGGGGTGACTAGAGAGATATACCTGCTGGAGCGTGTGCTACAGGTGGGAGATGCTATGGTGACCAGCGAGCTGAGATAAGGGGGGACTTTACCTAGCAGGGTCTTGCAGATGACATGGAGCCAGTGGCTTTGGCGACGAGTATGAAGCGAGGGCCAGCCAACGAGAGCGTACAAGTCGCAATGGTGGGTAGTATATGGGGCTTTGGTGACAAAACGGATTGCACTGTGATAGACTGCATCCAATTTGTTGAGTAGGGTATTGAGGCTATTTTGTAAATGACATCGCCAAAGTTGAGGATTGGTAGGATGGTCAGTTTTACAAGGGTATGTTTGGCAGCATGAGTGAAGGATGCTTTGTTGCGAAATAGGAAGCCAATTCTAGATTTAACTTTGGATTGGAGATGTTTGATATGGGCCTGGAAGGAGAGTTTACAGCCTAACCAGACACCTAAGTATTTGTAGTTGTCCACGTATTCTAAGTCAGAGCCGTCCAGAGTAGTGATGTTGGACAGGCGGGTAGGTGCAGGTAGCGATCGGTTGAAGAGCATGCATTTAGTTTTACTTGTATCTAAGAGCAATTGGAAGCCACGGAAGGAGAGTTGTATGGCATTGAAGCTTGCCTGGAGGGTTGTTAACACAGTGTCCAAAGAAGGACCGGAAGTATACAGAATGGTGTCGTCTGCGTAGAGGTGGATCAGGGACTCACCAGCAGCAAGAGCGACCTCATTGATGTATACAGAGAAGAGAGTCGGTCTAGTATAATTGTTCTAGTGGCATATTGTCCTAGTATAATTGTTCTAGTGTCATATTGTCCTAGTATAATTGTCCTAGTGTCATATTGTCCTAGTGTCATATTGTCCTAGTGTCATATTGCCCGAGTATAATTGTCCTAGTGTCATATTGTCCGAGTATAATTGTCCTAGTGTCATATTGTCCTAGTGTCATATTGACCTAGTGTCATATTGTCCTAGTATCATATTGTCCTAGTATAATTGTTCTAGTGTCATATTGTCCTAGTATAATTGTTCTAGTGTCATATTGTCCTAGTATAATTGTTCTAGTGTCATATTGTCCTAGTGTCATATTGTCCTAGTATAATTGACCTAGTCTAATTGTCTTAGTGTAATTGAACTAGTATAATTGTCCTAGTGTCATATTGTCCTAGTATAATTGTTCTAGTGTCATATTGTCCTAGTATAATTGTCCTAGTCTCATATTGACCTAGTATAATTGTCCTAGTGTCATATTGTCCTCGTATAATTGTCCTAGTGTCATATTGTCCTAGTGTCATATTGTCCTAGTGTCATATTGCCCGAGTATAATTGTCCTAGTGTCATATTGTCCGAGTATAATTGTCCTAGTGTCATATTGTCCTAGTGTCATATTGTCCTAGTGTCATATTGTCCTAGTGTCATATTGTCCTAGTATAATTGTCCTAGTGTCATATTGACCTAGTATAATTGTCCTAATGTCATATTGTCCTAGTATAATTATCCTAATGTCATATTGACCTAGTATAATTGTCCTAATGTCATATTGTCCTAGTGTCATATTGTCCTAGTGTCATATTGTCCGAGTGTCATATTGTCCTCGTATAATTGTCCTAGTGTCATATTGTCCTAGTATAATTGTTCTAGTGTCATATTGTCCTAGTATAATTGTCCTAGTGTCATATTGTCCTAGTGTCATATTGTCCTAGTGTCATATTGTCCTAGTGTCCTATGTCACATTGTCCTAGTATGATTGTTCTAGTGTCATATTGTCCTAGTGTCATATTGTCCTCGTGTCATATTGTCCTAGTATAATTGTCCTAGTGTCATATTGTCCTAGTGCCATATTGTCCTAGTGTCATATTGTCCTAGTGTCATATTGTCCTAGTGTCATATTGTCCTAGTGCCATATTGTCCTAGTATGATTGTTCTAGTGTCATATTGTCCTGGTGTCATATTGTCCTAGTGTCATATTGACCTAGTATAATTGTCCTAATGTCATATTGTCCTAGTATAATTGTCCTAGTGTCATATTGTCCTAGTGTCATATTGTCCTAGTGTCATATTGACCTAGTGTCATATTGTTCTAGTATAATTGTCCTAATGTCATATTGTCCTAGTATAATTGTCCTAGTGTCATATTGTCCTAGTGTCATATTGTCCTAGTATGATTGTTCTAGTGTCATATTGTCCTAGTGTCATATTGTCCTAGTAAAATTGTCCTAGTGTCATATTGTCCTAGTGCCATATTGTCCTAGTGTCATATTGTCCTAGTGTCATATTGTCCTAGTGCCATATTGTCCTAGTATGATTGTTCTAGTGTCATATTGTCCTAGTGTCATATTGTCCTAGTGTCATATTGACCTAGTGTCATATTGTCCTAGTATAATTGTCCTAATGTCATATTGTCCTAGTATAATTGTCCTAGTGTCATATTGTCCTAGTGTCATATTGTCCTAGTGTCATATTGACCTAGTGTCATATTGTCCTAGTATAATTGTCCTAATGTCATATTGTCCTAGTATAATTGTCCTAGTGTCATATTGTCCTAGTGTCATATTGTCCTAGTATAATTGTCCTAGTATAATTGTCCTAATGTCATATTGTCCTCGTATAATTGTCCTCGTATAATTGTCCTAGTATAATTGTTCTAGTGTCATATTGTCCTAGTATAATTGCTCTAGTGTCATATTGTCCTAGTATAATTGTCCTAGTGTCATATTGTCCTAGTGTCATATTGTCCTAGTATAATTGTTCTAGTGTCATATTGTCCTAGTATAATTGTCCTAGTGTCATATTGTCCTAGTGTCATACATTTACATTTAAGTCATTTAGCAGACGCTCTTATCCAGAGCGACTTACAAATTGGTGCATTCACCTTATGACATCCAGTGGAACAGCCACTTTACAATAGTGCATCTAAATCTTTTAAGGAGGGGGGTGAGAAGGATTACTTTATCCTATCCTAGGTATTCCTTAAAGAGGTGGGGTTTCAGGTGTCTCCGGAAGGTGGTGATTGACTCCGCTGTCCTGGCGTCGTGAGGAGTTTGTTCCACCATTGGGGGCCAGAGCAGCGAACAGTTTTGACTGGGCTGAGCGGGAACTGTACTTCCTCAGTGGTAGGGAGGCGAGCAGGCCAGAGGTGGATGAACGCAGTGCCCTTGTTTGGGTGTAGGGCCTGATCAGAGCCTGGAGGTACTGAGGTGCCGTTCCCCTCACAGCTCCGTAGGCAAGCACCATGGTCTTGTAGCGGATGCGAGCTTCAACTGAAGCCAGTGGAGAGAGCGGAGGAGCGGGGTGACGTGAGAGAACTTGGGAAGGTTGAACACCAGACGGGCTGCGGCGTTCTGGATGAGTTGTAGGGGTTTAATGGCACAGGCAGGGAGCCCAGCCAACAGCGAGTTGCAGTAATCCAGACGGGAGATGACAAGTGCCTGGATTAGGACCTGCGCCGCTTCCTGTGTGAGGCAGGGTCGTACTCTGCGGATGTTGTAGAGCATGAACCTACAGGAACGGGCCACCGCCTTGATGTTAGTTGAGAACGACAGGGTGTTGTCCAGGATCACACCAAGGTTCTTAGCGCTCTGGGAGGAGGACACAATGGAGTTGTCAACCGTGATGGCGAGATCATGGAACGGGCAGTCCTTCCCCGGGAGGAAGAGGAGCTCCGTCTTGCCGAGGTTCAGCTTGAGGTGGTGATCCGTCATCCACACTGATATGTCTGCCAGACATGCAGAGATGCGATTCGCCACCTGGTCATCAGAAGGGGGAAAGGAGAAGATTAATTGTGTGTCGTCTGCATAGCAATGATAGGAGAGACCATGTGAGGTTATGACAGAGCCAAGTGACTTGGTGTATAGCGAGAATAGGAGAGGGCCTAGAACAGAGCCCTGGGGGACACCAGTGGTGAGAGCGCGTGGTGAGGAGACAGATTCTCGCCACGCCACCTGGTAGGAGCGACCTGTCAGGTAGGACGCAATCCAAGCGTGGGCCGCGCCGGAGATGCCCAACTCGGAGAGGGTGGGGAGGATTTTTTTTTTTTTTTTTTTTTTTTTCTAATGTCATATTGTCCTAATGTCATATTGTCCTAGTGTCATATTGTCCTAGTATAATTGTCCTAGTGTCATATTGTCCTAGTATAATTGTCCTAGTGTCATATTGTCCTAATGTCATATTGTCCTAGTGTCATATTGTCCTAGTATAATTGTCCTAGTGTCATATTGTCCTGATGTCATTTTGTCCTTGTGTCATATTGTCCTAGTATAATTGTCCTAGTGTCATATTATCCTAGTATAATTGTCCTAGTGTCATATTGTCCTAGTATAATTGTCCTAGTGTCATATTGTCCTAATGTCATATTGTCCTAGTGTCATATTGTCCTAGTATAATTGTCCTAATGTCATATTGTCCTAGTATAATTGTCCTAGTGTCATATTGTCCTAGTGTCATATTGTCCTAGTATAATTGTCCTAGTATAATTGTCCTAATGTCATATTGTCCTCGTATAATTGTCCTCGTATAATTGTCCTAGTATAATTGTTCTAGTGTCATATTGTCCTAGTATAATTGCTCTAGTGTCATATTGTCCTAGTATAATTGTCCTAGTGTCATATTGTCCTAGTGTCATATTGTCCTAGTATAATTGTTCTAGTGTCATATTGTCCTAGTATAATTGTCCTAGTGTCATATTGTCCTAGTGTCATACATTTACATTTACATTTAAGTCATTTAGCAGACGCTCTTATCCAGAGCGACTTACAAATTGGTGCATTCACCTTATGACATCCAGTGGAACAGCCACTTTACAATAGTGCATCTAAATCTTTTAAGGAGGGGGTGAGAAGGATTACTTTATCCTATCCTAGGTATTCCTTAAAGAGGTGGGGTTTCAGGTGTCTCCGGAAGGTGGTGATTGACTCCGCTGTCCTGGCGTCGTGAGGGAGTTTGTTCCACCATTGGGGGCCAGAGCAGCGAACAGTTTTGACTGGGCTGAGCGGGAACTGTACTTCCTCAGTGGTAGGGAGGCGAGCAGGCCAGAGGTGGATGAACGCAGTGCCCTTGTTTGGGTGTAGGGCCTGATCAGAGCCTGGAGGTACTGAGGTGCCGTTCCCCTCACAGCTCCGTAGGCAAGCACCATGGTCTTGTAGCGGATGCGAGCTTCAACTGAAGGCAGTGGAGAGAGCGGAGGAGCGGGGTGACGTGAGAGAACTTGGGAAGGTTGAACACCAGACGGGCTGCGGCGTTCTGGATGAGTTGTAGGGGTTTAATGGCACAGGCAGGGAGCCCAGCCAACAGCGAGTTGCAGTAATCCAGACGGGAGATGACAAGTGCCTGGATTAGGACCTGCGCCGCTTCCTGTGTGAGGCAGGGTCGTACTCTGCGGATGTTGTAGAGCATGAACCTACAGGAACGGGCCACCGCCTTGATGTTAGTTGAGAACGACAGGGTGTTGTCCAGGATCACACCAAGGTTCTTAGCGCTCTGGGAGGAGGACACAATGGAGTTGTCAACCGTGATGGCGAGATCATGGAACGGGCAGTCCTTCCCGGGAGGAAGAGGAGCTCCGTCTTGCCGAGGTTCAGCTTGAGGTGGTGATCCGTCATCCACACTGATATGTCTGCCAGACATGCAGAGATGCGATTCGCCACCTGGTCATCAGAAGGGGGAAAGGAGAAGATTAATTGTGTGTCGTCTGCATAGCAATGATAGGAGAGACCATGTGAGGTTATGACAGAGCCAAGTGACTTGGTGTATAGCGAGAATAGGAGAGGGCCTAGAACAGAGCCCTGGGGGACACCAGTGGTGAGAGCGCGTGGTGAGGAGACAGATTCTCGCCACGCCACCTGGTAGGAGCGACCTGTCAGGTAGGACGCAATCCAAGCGTGGGCTCGCGCCGGAGATGCCCAACTCGGAGAGGGTGGGGAGGATTTTTTTTTTTTTTTTTTTTTTTTTCTAATGTCATATTGTCCTAATGTCATATTGTCCTAGTGTCATATTGTCCTAGTATAATTGTCCTAGTGTCATATTGTCCTAGTATAATTGTCCTAGTGTCATATTGTCCTAATGTCATATTGTCCTAGTGTCATATTGTCCTAGTATAATTGTCCTAGTGTCATATTGTCCTAATGTCATTTTGTCCTTGTGTCATATTGTCCTAGTATAATTGTCCTAGTCTCATATTGACCTAGTATAATTGTCCTAGTGTCATATTGTCCTCGTATAATTGTCCTAGTGTCATATTGTCCTAGTGTCATATTGTCCTAGTGTCATATTGCCCGAGTATAATTGTCCTAGTGTCATATTGTCCGAGTATAATTGTCCTAGTGTCATATTGTCCTAGTATAATTGTCCTAGTGTCATATTGTCCTAATGTCATATTGTCCTAGTGTCATATTGTCCTAGTATAATTGTCCTAGTGTCATATTGACCTAGTATAATTGTCCTAGTGTCATATTGTCCTAGTATAATTGTCCTAATGTCATATTGTCCTAGTATAATTGTTCTAGTGTCATATTGTCCTAGTATAATTGTCCTAGTGTCATATTGTCCTAGTATAATTGTCCTAGTGTCATATTGTCCTAGTATAATTGTCCTAGTGTCATATTGACCTAGTATAATTGTCCTAGTGTCATATTGTCCTAGTATAATTGTCCTAATGTCATATTGTCCTAGTATAATTGTCCTAGTGTCATATTGACCTAATATAATTGTCCTAGTGTCATATTGTCCTCGTATAATTGTCCTAGTGTCATATTGTCCTAGTATAATTGTCCTAGTGTCATATTGACCTAGTATAATTGTCCTAGTGTCATATTGTCCTAGTGTCATATTGTCCTAGTATAATTGTCCTAGTATCATATTGTCCTAGTATAATTGTCCTAATGTCATATTGTCCTAGTATAATTGTCCTAGTGTCATATTGACCTAGTATAATTGTCCTAGTGTCATATTGTCCTAGTGTCATATTGTCCTAGTATAATTGTCCTAGTGTCATATTGTCCTAGTATAATTGTCCTAATGTCATATTGACCTAGTATAATTGACCTAGTATAATTGTCCTAGTGTCATATTGTCCTAATGTCATATTGACCTAGTATAATTGTCCTAGTGTCATATTGTCCTAATGTCATATTGACCTAGTATAATTGTCCTAGTGTCATATTGTCCTAATGTCATATTGACCTAGTATAATTGTCCTAATGTCATATTGTCCTAATGTCATATTGTCCTAATGTCATATTGTCCTAATGTCATATTGTCCTAATGTCATATTGACCTAGTATAATTGTCCTAGTTTCATATTGTCCTAATGTCATATTGACCTAGTATAATTGTCCTAATGTCATATTGTCCTAGTATAATTGTCCTAGTATAATTGTCCTAATGTCATATTGACCTAGTATAATTGTCCTAATGTCATATTGTCCTAGTATAATTGTCCTAGTATAATTGTCCTAGTATAATTGTCCTGGTATAATTGTCCTAATGTCATATTGACCTAGTATAATTGTCCTAGTGTCATATTGTCCTAATGTCATATTGACCTAGTATAATTGTCCTAATGTCATATTGACCTAGTATAATTGTCCTAGTGTCATATTGTCCTAGTATAATTGTCCTAATGTCATATTGTCCTAGTATAATTGTCCTAGTATAATTGTCCTAATGTCATATTGACCTAGTATAATTGTCCTAATGTCATATTGTCCTAGTATAATTGTCCTAGTATAATTGTCCTAATGTCATATTGTCCTAGTATAATTGTCCTAGTGTCATATTGTCCTAGTGTCATATTGACCTAGTATAATTGTCCTAATGTCATATTGTCCTAGTATAATTGTCCTAATGTCATATTGTCCTAGTATAATTGTCTTAGTATAATTGTCCTAGTATAATTGTCCTAATGTCATATTGTCCTAGTATAATTGTCCTAATGTCATATTGTCCTAGTATAATTGTCCTAATGTCATATTGTCCTAGTATAATTGTCCTAGTGTCATATTGTCCTAGTAGAATTGTTCTAGTGTCATATTGTCCTAGTGTCATATTGTCCTAGTGTCATATTGTCCTAGTATAATTGTCCTAGTGTCATATTGTCCTAGTGTCATATTGTCCTAGTGTCATATTGACCTAGTGTCATATTGTCCTAGTGTCATATTGTCCTAGTATAATTGTCCTAGTGTCATATTGTCCTAGTGTCATATTGTCCTAGTGTCATATTGTCCTAGTGTCATATTGTCCTAGTGTCATATTGTCCTAGTATAATTGTCCTAGTGTCATATTGTCCTAGTGTCATATTGTCCTAGTGTCATATTGTCCTAGTGTCATATTGCCCTAGTGTCATATTGTCCTAGTGTCATATTGTCCTAGTGTCATATTGTCCTAGTGTCATATTGTCCTAGTGTCATATTGTCCTAGTATAATTGTCCTAGTGTCATATTGACCTAGTGTCATATTGTCCTAGTGTCATATTGTCCTAGTATAATTGTTCTAGTTGTCATATTGTCCTAGTGTCATATTGTCCTAGTGTCATATTGTCCTAGTGTCATATTGTCCTAGTATCATATTGTCCTTGTATAATTGTCCTAGTATAATTGTCCTAGTGTCATATTGTCCTAGTGTCATATTGTCCTAGTGTCATATTGTCCTAGTGTCATATTGTCCTAGTGTCATATTGTCCTAGTATAATTGTCCTAGTGTCATATTGTCCTAGTGTCATATTGTCCTAGTGTCATATTGACCTAGTGTCATATTGTCCTAGTGTCATATTGTCCTAGTATAATTGTCCTAGTGTCATATTGTCCTAGTGTCATATTGTCCTAGTGTCATATTGTCCTAGTGTCATATTGTCCTAGTATAATTGTCCTAGTGTCATATTGTCCTAGTGTCATATTGTCCTAGTGTCATATTGTCCTAGTGTCATATTGCCCTAGTGTCATATTGTCCTAGTGTCATATTGTCCTAGTGTCATATTGTCCTAGTGTCATATTGTCCTAGTATAATTGTTCTAGTGTCATATTGTCCTAGTGTCATATTGTCCTAGTGTCATATTGTCCTAGTGTCATATTGTCCTAGTATAATTGTCCTAGTGTCATATTGTCCTAGTGTCATATTGTCCTAGTGTCATATTGTCCTAGTGTCATATTGTCCTAGTGTCATATTGTCCTAGTATAATTGTTCTAGTGTCATATTGTCCTAGTGTCATATTGTCCTAGTGTCATATTGTCCTAGTGTCATATTGTCCTAGTATAATTGTCCTAGTGTCATATTGTCCTAGTGTCATATTGTCCTAGTATAATTGTTCTAGTGTCATATTGTCCTAGTGTCATATTGTCCTAGTGTCATATTGTCCTAGTATAATTGTTCTAGTTGTCATATTGTCCTAGTGTCATATTGTCCTAGTGTCATATTGTCCTAGTGTCATATTGTCCTAGTATATATTGTTCTAGTGTCATATTGTCCTAGTGTCATATTGTCCTAGTGTCATATTGTCCTAGTATAATTGTTCTAGTGTCATATTGTCCTAGTGTCATATTGTCCTAGTGTCATATTGTCCTAGTATAATTGTTCTAGTGTCATATTGTCCTAGTGTCATATTGTCCTAGTGTCATATTGTCCTAGTATAATTGTTCTAGTGTCATATTGTCCTAGTGTCATATTGTCCTAGTGTCATATTGTCCTAGTATAATTGTTCTAGTTGTCATATTGTCCTAGTGTCATATTGTCCTAGTGTCATATTGTATTAGTGTCATATTGTCCTAGTGTCATATTGACCTAGTGTCATATTGTATTAGTGTCATATTGTCCTAGTATAATTGTTCTAGTTGTCATATTGTCCTAGTGTCATATTTTCCTAGTGTCATATTGTCCTAGTGTCCTATTGTCCTAGTATCATATTGTCCTTGTATAATTGTCCTAGTATAATTGACCTAGTGTCATATTGTCCTAGTGTCATATTGTCCTAGTGTCATATTGTCCTAGTATAATTGTCCTAGTGTCATATTGTCCTAGTGTCATATTGTCCTAGTGTCATATTGTCCTAGTGTCATATTGCCCTAGTGTCATATTGTCCTAGTGTCATATTGTCCTAGTGTCATATTGTCCTAGTGTCATATTGTCCTAGTATAATTGTTCTAGTGTCATATTGTCCTAGTGTCATATTGTCCTAGTGTCATATTGTCCTAGTGTCATATTGTCCTAGTATAATTGTCCTAGTGTCATATTGACCTAGTGTCATATTGTCCTAGTGTCATATTGTCCTAGTATAATTGTTCTAGTGTCATATTGTCCTAGTGTCATATTGTCCTCGTGTCATATTGTCCTAGTGTCATATTGTCCTAGTATCATATTGTCCTTGTATAATTGTCCTAGTATAATTGTCCTAATGTCATATTGTCCTAGTATAATTGTCCTAGTGTCATATTGTCCTAATGTCATATTGTCCTAGTATAATTGTCCTAGTATAATTGTCCTCGTGTCATATTGTCCTAGTATAATTGTTCTAGTGTCATATTGTCCTAATATAATTGTCCTGGTGTCATATTGTCCTTGTATAATTGTCCTAGTGTCATATTGTCCTAATGTCATATTGTCCTAGTGTCATATTGTTCTAGTATAATTGTCCTAGTATAATTGTCCTGGTGTCATATTGTCCTAATGTCATATTGTCCTAGTATAATTATCCTAGTGTCATATTGTCCTAGTATAATTGTCCTAGTGTCATATTGTCCTAGTATAATTGTTCTAGTGTCATATTGTCCTAGTATAATTGTCCTAGTGTCATATTGTCCTAGTATAATTGTCCTAGTGTCATATTGTCCTAATATTTGTCATATTTTCTTTGATGGTTGATTGTCACATGGCTAAAACATCTCACAGAAGCTCAACCATGGAGCTAAAATCAAAATGTAATCTAAAAGAATGCTAATCTCATTCATGACATGTACTGTATGTACTGTGTGTACTGTATGTACTCTGTGTACTGTATGTACTGTGTGTACTGTATGTACTATGTGTACTGTATGTACTGTGTGTACTGTATATACTGAAGGTACAGTATGTACTGTATGAGCTGTATGTACAGTTTGCCCTGTATGTGCTGTATATACTGAAGGTACAGTGTGTACTGTATGTACTTTATGTACTGTATGTAATGGATTTGTCATTTCCAGGATTATCTCAACTGCCCTCAGCGTTTGTCCTTCAAATTCAATTCCTGAAATGTTTTGGTACAGCTAACGTATAGATGCACTGTGACATTGTGTGTGTCTGTGTGTGTCTGTGACTGTGTGTGTGTGTGTGCACATGCTTTTGTGCGTAAGCGTGTGTGTGTGTGTTTGCAGACAGTGCTCTATCTCCCAGCTCATTCCCCTGTGTGTCTCATCTCTGTCCTTTAGGGCCAGTTTCCCGGAGCCTCTCTCTGAATTATGGTGGCTCATACTGCAGCCATGCCGGACGTGAAGGCCACTCCACCATGTGACTACCCCTCAGCGGGCTGCTCCCCCGGCCAAGGCCACGGCCTCGCGGGCTACACCTGCACCACTGGTCTCACCATGGATCTGGAGCCCTGCCTCAGCCTCAATGACTTCCCCCTGCCCCAACCCCTCTCTGGCTTCAGAGGCCACAGCGTACCCCCCTACCCGCCCTTCCCTGGCCAGTGCCCCTTCATACCACGGTCTAACAGCAGTGCATTACTCACTAACCTGGGGCTCCGGTACTGCTCCACCAACAGTGTGCAGCACCCACCCAGGGGTCCTGACTCTGGGCTGGAGTTAGGGTCAGGGTCAGGCCTGGGGCTGGACCCAGGGCCCTGTTGGAACATGAACAAAGGCTGTGGAACTAGACTCTACCGCAGCATGGAGAACTTGAACTGGAGTAATTCTGTGTCTGAACCAGGCCTCTACTGTTCCCCTTATTGTGCCCCCTACAGAGGCAGTGTGGACAGTGGGTTCATCTTCCGCTGCACTGCCACCAGCCACTGGTACGATGGGCCCTCGGAGGGGACAGGGCCCCAGGGCTACGGTCCTGAGAGCCTGCCGTTCTACCCCCACCCCCACCCCCGCCTGGGGAGGGGTCTGGGAGGGTTGGGGAGGAAGGAGCTGCCCCTCTTCCCCCAGTGGCTGTTCCCCGGCACAGATGATTGGGGGGTGAACACTACCACCAATGGCAGGAAAGGGCTAAGGGAGAAGCTCCGCCTCCAAAGCGCCAGATCGGCAGCAGAACCCCTGAAGCCTCTTCGACCTCAGGTAACCCCAGGCAGT
The DNA here is from genome assembly GCF_023373465.1 of Oncorhynchus keta. NCBI lineage: Eukaryota > Metazoa > Chordata > Actinopteri > Salmoniformes > Salmonidae > Oncorhynchus > Oncorhynchus keta. The sequence goes on along the minus strand of NC_068427.1, from coordinate 36,946,642 downwards.
ACCACTCCCATCCTGAGTGGGTGCTCAGAGAGGGACTCATCCCCCCACCAGAGGTACGTTGGGAGACCTCTGTATGTCCGGCACCTCACCAGCCCTGAGGAAATCAAGCAGGAGGTTCTGAGACGCCTTCAGCTCCGCCGGCAGAACAGCACCCCAAACCTGGCCCTCCATGCCTCCCTGGAGACCCCTCAAACCCCAGACATGGCCATGTCCTTCACCACCGAGTCCATCTCTGTCACTGGAAGTAGTGCTGAGCTCATAGCCGAGCGTAAGAGGCCCCCTATGGGCCGCCTGCACATCCCTACCTTCAAGGAGTTTAAGAGGATGAGACAGAGAGAGGGAGAGAGTGGACAGACAGAGAGCAGGAGTAATGCTACTACAGTAATAACTATAGACCAACCGCCAGAGACTGGTACAGGCAGCCAGAGCCCAGGGACAGGCAGCCAGAGCCCAGGGACAGGCAGCCAGAGCCCAGGGACAGGCAGCCAGAGCCCAAGGACAGGCAGCCAGAGCCCAGGGACAGGCAGCCAGAGCCCAAGGACAGGCATAGACTGTAAGACTCAGACAGCCCCATTGGGACGGCGAGACTCTCAGTCCTCTCAGGAGGAGGAGAGGGAGAGCGAAGAGAGGAGAGGCAGTGAAGAGAGGGAGGAGAGGGGGAGCGGGGAGAGGAGAGGCAGTGGAGAGAGAAAGGAGAGGGGGAGCGAGGAGAGGAGGGGCAGCGAAGAAAGGGAGGAGAGGGGGAGCGGGGAGAGGAGAGGCAGTGGAGAGAGGGAGGAGAGGGGGAGCGAGGAGAGGAGGGGCAGTGAAGAAAGGGAGGAGAGGGGGAGCGGGGAGAGGAGAGGCAGTGGAGAGAGGGAGGAGAGGGGGAGCGAGGAGAGGAGAGGCAGTGGAGAGAGGGAGGAGAGGGGGAGCGAGGAGAGGAGAGGTAGCGGAGAGAGGGAGGAGAGGGGGAGCGGGGAGAGGAGAGGTAGCGGAGAGAGGGAGGAGAGGGGGAGCGAGGAGAGGAGAGGCAGTGGAGAGACTCCCACAGCCAGCACTTTGCACTCATCCTCTCCCATCTTCACTGGCCCTACTCCCCAGCTAAAAGCCAGCATTCAGACTACAGTCTCTAACAAAGCTATATGCACAGGCCCTACTCCCCGCTCTCCCCTCCAGCCCTCCAGTAAGACCCAGGGGAAGGGGACCATGTATCATACCCAGGCCCAGGACAGAAAGCCTAATGTGGGGCTCAGTGTGCCTTGGGCCTCCCAGGTCCCCTTCCCTCCTCCTCACAAGGAGAATGCAGAGGGCCCCTCCAGCTGCTGCCCAGCCCTGCTCTTGGACAGGACTGACCTCTCCAGCTATGGAGCCAAGATCTACAAGATGAAGGATGGGTTCATCGGCTCCGCCCTGGACCTCATCAAGAAGAGGTTAGTGAGCAGGTGAAGGTAAAGGTGAAGCTGAAAATGAAGGGCCTGGGGGGAGACCCATCATTCATTGGATCATCAATGGGATTCAGTCATTACAGTAATTAAGCTTTTATCTAACTGAATTTGCCTTATTGCTTTGTGGAAGCTACTGTATGTGCTTACTAAGATGAAAGCCAAAGCTAATTGAATTTCAATTGGACCGTAGCCATGTAAAGAGATCATTAACAAGAAAAGAAAACTAGAATGTTAAACACTAAATCTACCAGTTAATTTACTGCTAGTTTTCATTTAAGATGGATGCACATGCTTTTGCCAAAAAGCTTGCCTTGTAGCCCGCTTCTGCTCTTTGATGGTAAAATTGGATCCAATGGCGTGCGCTGTAGTGGTTCTTCAACGGTGACATTTGTGTTAGTGTTGTTATTGATTTATCACAGCTTATTATGAACAGATTTTACAGTTAACAGGATTGGCTACCAGAGGAGACCGTTGTGGCTGTGCCAGGGTCTCCCGTCTCCAGTCTGACACATCATCTCCATAGCAGACCCAACTGGGTTCAAATAGGAATTGTAATCTTTCACATACTTTGAGTGTTTGTCTTGAGCCTGCCTGGAATGCCAGATGGATAGGTTGTGCACTTTTGAGACTATTCATTGGTTCCATTGCGCCAGGGAAGTTCCAACAAGGATGGATAAAGTACTTGAAAGATTTCAAATACATTTTTAACCCAGGCCTGCTCCAAAGGCTCACAGTCACAGGACAGCTGGTTGGCACTTCAGGTTGGCACTGCCACCCTCCTCCTCCCCCTCTCACTGTGGCAGCTGGTTTAGGCATACTGTTTGCTAAACAGATGAAGCCTCCAGTCTGGTGTGGTTCGGCAAATCAAGGAGAGATGTAGAGCCTGATTTGGCATCGTTCATAGTCTGACAATGTAGCATTCACACGTGCTGCCTCAAGGCCTTCCCACACTGTACATCAGATTCACTCTTTTACTATTATTACGTGTCACACTGTGCGATGTTATCAAATTAAAATCTTGATATCAACCTGGCCAGATTGTACGATTTGCTTCAGTTCTGTTGTCACATTCTGCGATTGGCTTGTGAGGCTCTGTCAGCCAACGTATGCTCCGTTGATTTACATACTGACTAGACCAGGCGTCCGCGTGCTCCATTGTACACATGTTGATTTTGTCTATCCACACCAGACGTGATCAGGACACGCAGGTTGAAATATCAAAATGAACTCTGAACCAACTATATTAATATGGGGACAGGTCGAAACACATGAAACATTCATGGCAGTTTAGATATCTAGCTTGCTGTTGCTACCTCATTTGTCCTGGGATATAAACATTGGGTTGTTATTTTACCTGAAATGCACAAGGTCCTCTACTCCAACTTTAAGGTGCCTTACCACCACCAACTGGACAGGAGTGTGGACCTCAGTTCATCTTTCAATCACCCACTTGGGTATATGGTCCTAAAAACCAATGAGGAGATAGGAGAGGCGGGACTTGCAGCGCGTCAAGTGTCAAAAATAGAACCACGTTCTATTTTAGTGCCTAGCTACGCTCGTTGACGCACGCCAGCAGTTTGGATGAAATGATTGAATAACATGTATGTGTACATTCATTTTGCAGCGCGAGCAGTGTGGTCAGCATGTTAGGTTACGTCAACTGCAGCGGTGTATTTGATCTGCGCATGTGCCAGCACTAGCAGCGCAATCCTTCCTCTGTGCTTATGTACGAGTGAAGTGAGTTCGGAAAAACTGAACGTTTGCATCTTATAAATAAGTTTCATTAACAAACTGTATATGTCCGAAATCAGAATCAAATAGGCTTCCAAACCTGCTTGTTGTGGTAGAACGTTTATTTGGATTTGCGATTTTGGGCATTTATCAAAATCCCCAAAAGTTGCCGGATTTCAGATGTGTAAACAATATTATTTCGGAAATCGTTCTTCTTGCCAAGCATGTAAACCCTTAAATCAAACTATTATATTAATCTGACTATTCACATTATTCATATTATTGTATGCATACCCAGAGCTAGCTGTGTTCTTATTGGTCAGTCACCAGGATCAGCTCGTGACACCAGACACAGTACATGATTAAAGCTCATTTCTGACACTGCCAGAACTTTCTCAGAGCCTACGACCGCACATACTGGTACGTAATCAGCAGACCTAGAGCCTGTCACATAGAACGAGCCAAGATATAAGAAAATCGTTTTTGCCCACGACGTGGACATTTTGTCTGGGATGGCTAAAATGGTACAGTCTATGTGGGCCTTTAGACACAGTGAAGATTTTCTCTGAGACATGTCTGTAGTAGTCTCTTATGGTGTATAACAGGCTCAGGACAAGGTGTAGTATACTAGAGAAGAGTTATAGGATTGTAAGTTTCAGTGGTGACCATGAGAGGAATGGATAGCCTTGTATTCTTCATTTTCTGTGTCATAAATGGCTCCCTCCCTGACAGTCAGTCAGGCTGCTCCACTGTGCCTCCTTCTGTCACCCATAGATATCACTGAATCTGTCACCTCTCACCCATAGATATCACTGTATCTGTCACCTCTCACCCATAGATATCACTGTATCTGTCACCTCTCACCCATAGATATCACTGTATCTGTCACCTCTCACCCATAGATATCACTGTATCTGTCACCTCTCACCCATAGATATCACTCTATCTGTCACCTCTCACCCATATATATCACTGTATCTGTCACCTCTCACCCATATATATCACTGTGTCTGTCACCTCTCACCCATAGATATCACTGTATCTGTCACCTCTCACCCATAGATATCACTGTGTCTGTCACCTCTCACCCATATATATCACTGTATCTGTCACCTCTCACCCATAGATATCACTGTATCTGTCACCTCTCACCCATATATATCACTGTGTCTGTCACCTCTCACCCATATATATCACTGTGTCTGTCACCTCTCACCCATAGATATCACTGTATCTGTCACCTCTCACCCATATATATCACTGTGTCTGTCACCTCTCACCCATATATATCACTGTGTCTGTCACCTCTCACCCATAGATATCACTGTGTCTGTCACCTCTCACCCATATATATCACTGTGTCTGTCACCTCTCACCCATAGATATCCCTGTATCTGTCACCTCTCACCCATATATATCACTGTATCTGTCACCTCTCACCCATATATATCACTGTGTCTGTCACCTCTCACCCATAGATATCACTGTATCTGTCACCTCTCACCCATATATATCACTGTATCTGTCACCTCTCACCCATATATATCACTGTTTCTGTCACCTCTGTCTGCAGAGTCAGACAGTGCTAGGGGTTATGATGGATCAAACAAGACTGTAGACTGAGCTGCATGATAGCACAGACGATATACTGCAGGTGGTAGTTTCGCCAGACAGGAAAACTGTGTGACACACTTTCAAAAATGAAACTCCTCACACGTCGGACATGGGACCTGAGGACAGAGGACAGGTGCCAGGGGACAGAGGACATGAGAGGGGACAGAAGACAGGGAACAGAGGACAGGGAACAAGGGACAGGGAACGGGGGACAGAGTACAGGGGACAGAGGACAGGAGAGGGGACAGAAGACAGGGAACAGAGGACAGGGAATGAAGGACAGGGAACGAAGGACAGGGAACGGGGGACAAAGTACAGGGGACAGAGGACAGGGAACGGGGGACAGGAAACGGGGACAGAGTACAGAGGACAGGGAACGGGGACAGAGTACAGGGACAGAGGACAGGAGAGGGGACAGAAGACAGGGAACAGAGGACAGGGAATGAAGGACAGGGAACGAAGGACAGGGAACGGGGGACAAAGTACAGGGGACAGAGGACAGGAACAGAGGACAGGAAACGGGGACAGAGTACAGAGGACAGGGAACGGGGGACAGAGTACAGGGGACAGAGGACAGGGAATGGGGGACAGAGTACAGAGGACAGGGAACGGGGGACAGAGTACAGAGGACAGGAACGGGGGACAGAGTACAGAGGACAGGGAACGGGGGACAGAGTACAGAGGACAGGGAACGGGGGACAGAGTACAGAGGACAGGGAACGGGGACAGAGTACAGGGGACAGAGGACAGGGAACGGGGGACAGAGTACAGGGGACAGAGGACAGGGAACGGGGGACAGAGTACAGGGGACAGAGGACAGGGAACGGGGGACAGAGTACAGGGGACAGGGAACGGGGGACAGAGTACAGGGGACAGAGGACAGGGAACAGGGGACAGAGGACAGGGAACAGGGGCCAGAGTACAGGGGACAGAGGACAGGGAACGGGGGACAGAGTACAGGGGACAGAGGACAGAGGACAGGGAGGGGGACAGAGTACAGGGACAGGGAACGGGGGACAGAGACAGAGGACAGGGAACGGGGGAGTACAGGGGACAGAGGACAGGGAACGGGGGACAGAGTACAGGGGACAGAGGACAGGGAACGGGGGACAGAGTACAGGGGACAGAGGACAGGGAACGGGGGACAGAGTACAGAGGACAGGGAATGGGGGACAGAGTACAGAGGACAGGGAACGGGGGACAGAGTACAGGGGACAGAGGACAGGGAACGGGGGACAGAGTACAGAGGACAGGGAACGGGGGACAGAGTACAGGGGACAGAGGACAGGGAACGGAGGACAGGGAACGGGGGACAGAGTACAGGGGACAGAGGACAGGGAACGGGGGACAGAGTACAGGGGACAGAGGACAGGGAACGGGGGACAAAGTACAGGGGACAGAGGACAGGGAACGGGGGACAGAGTACAGAGGACAGGGAACGGGGGACAGAGTACAGAGGACAGGGGACAGAGTACAGGGGACAGAGGACAGGGAACGGGGGACAGAGTACAGGGGACAGAGGACAGGGAATGGGGGACAGAGTACAGAGGACAGAGGACAGGGAAGGACAGAGTACAGGGGACAGGGAACGGGGGACAGAGTACAGGGGACAGAGGACAGGGAACGGGGACAGAGTACAGGGGACAGAGGACAGAGAACGGGGACAGAGTACAGGGGACAGAGGACAGGGAACGGGGGACAGAGTACAGAGGACAGAGGACAGGGAACGGGGGACAGAGTACAGAGGACAGGGAACGGGGGACAGAGGACAGGGAACGGGGGCAGAGTACAGGGGACAGAGGACAGGGAACGGGGGACAGAGTACAGAGGACAGGGAACGGGGGACAGAGTACAGGGGACAGGGAACGGGGGACAGAGTACAGGGGACAGAGGACAGGGAACGGGGGACAGAGTACAGGGGACAGAGGACAGGGAACGGGGGACAGGGGACAGAGGACAGGGAACAGGAGACAGAGTACAGGGGACAGAGGACAGGGAACGGGGGACAGAGTACAGGGGACAGAGGACAGGGAACGGGGGACAGAGTACAGGGGACAGAGGACAGAGGACAGGGAACGGGGGACAGAGTACAGAGGACAGGGAACGGGGGACAGAGTACAGAGGACAGGGAACGGGGGACAGAGTACAGGGGACAGAGGACAGGGAACGGGGGACAGAGTACAGGGGACAGAGGACAGGGAACGGGGGACAGAGTACAGGGGACAGAGGACAGGGAACGGGGGACAGAGTACAGAGGACAGGGAATGGGGGACAGAGTACAGAGGACAGGGAACGGGGGACAGAGTACAGGGGACAGAGGGGACGGGGGACAGAGTACAGAGGACAGGGAACGGGGGACAGAGTACAGGGGACAGAGGACAGGGAACGGAGGACAGGGAACGGGGGACAGAGTACAGGGGACAGAGGACAGGGAACGGGGGACAGAGTACAGGGGACAGAGGACAGGGAACGGGGGACAAAGTACAGGGGACAGAGGACAGGGAACGGGGACAGAGTACAGAGGACAGGGAACGGGGGACAGAGTACAGAGGACACGGAGGACAGAGTACAGGGGACAGAGGACAGGGAACGGGGGACAGAGTACAGGGGACAGAGGACAGGGAATGGGGGACAGAGTACAGAGGACAGAGGACAGGGAACGGCGGACAGAGTACAGGGGACAGGGAACGGGGGACAGAGTACAGGGGACAGAGGACAGGGAACGGGGGACAGAGTACAGGGGACAGAGGACAGAGAACGGGGGACAGAGTACAGGGGACAGAGGACAGGGAACGGGGGACAGAGTACAGAGGACAGAGGACAGGGAACGGGGGACAGAGTACAGAGGACAGGGAACGGGGGACAGAGGACAGGGAACGGGGGCAGAGTACAGGGGACAGAGGACAGGGAACGGGGGACAGAGTACAGAGGACAGGGAACGGGGACAGAGGGGACAGGGAACGGGGGACAGAGTACAGGGGACAGAGGACAGGGACGGCGGACAGAGTACAGGGGACAGAGGACAGGGAACGGGGGACAGGGGACAGAGGACAGGGAACAGGAGACAGAGTACAGGGGACAGAGGACAGGGAACGGGGGACAGAGTACAGGGGACAGAGGACAGGGAACGGGGGACAGAGTACAGGGGACAGAGGACAGGGAACAGAGTACAGGGGACAGGGAACGGGGGACAGAGGACAGGGAACGGGGTACAGAGTACAGGGGACAGAGGACAGGGAACGGGGGACAGAGGACAGGGAACAGGAGACAGAGTACAGGGGACAGAGGACAGGGAACGGCGGACAGAGTACAGGGGACAGAGGACAGGGAACAGGAGACAGAGTACAGGGGACAGAGGACAGGGAACGGCGGACAGAGTACAGGGGACAGAGGACAGGGAACAGGAGACAGAGTACAGGGGACAGAGGACAGGGAAAAGGGGACAGAGTACAGGGAACAGGAGACAGAGTACAGGGGACAGAGGACAGGGAACGGCGGACAGAGTACAGGAGACAGAGTACAGGGGACAGAGGACAGGGAACAGGAGACAGAGGACAGGGGACAGAGGACAGGGAAAAGGGGACAGAGGACAGGGAACGGCGGACAGAGTACAGGGGACAGAGGACAGGGAACAGAGGACAGGAAATGGGGGACAGGGAACAGGAGACAGGAAACGGGGGACAGGGAACAGAGGACAGGAAACGGGGGACAGGGAACAGAGGACAGGAAACGGGGGACAGGGAACAGAGGACAGGAAACGGGGGACAGGGAACAGAGGACGGGGGACAGGGAACAGAGGACAGGAAACGGGGACAGGGAACAGAGGACAGGAAACGGGGGACAGGGAACAGAGGACAGGAAACAGAGTACAGAGGACAGGCGACAGAGGGATGTTAATAGTTTCTCATCCCCATGCTGCTTATGAATGGCTAGAATCTGAGGTAGCTATTCCCAAGGGGTTTAATACATGCATGTAGGCTATTTTGTTCTAATATACAGTATGTTCATACAATATATTCTTAGTAGGTTTTAATTTGACCTTTAATAGCATCAAGTTGGTCATTAAAAATGTGTAATTTTCTAATGCTATGCATGCACTCCAAGGGTCTAGTTTTAACCAATCTCAGTCTCTCTCGACTCCACTAAACAAGTCTTTGTGTTAGCGCTCCTCAGTGTCCCATACAGGCTTGCAATCATGATGGCTATCGAACTGTGGCTAGTCTGATGTCTTTTTCACCAGGCAATTACAATGCTATTCCCATGTGTTATACTGTAGTATAGACCTGATGGGATGGTGGAGCAGGGATCTATTAATGGGAAGCTCTGGAACAGTGCTCTTGGGTGTGCTTAAGCTCTGGGCTCTCTCTTTCCTAATGACAAATACACACCTTATGGTTTTAATGTCCTATTTTCCCCTAACAGGGACATTAATATTTAAACATGAATAGAGAGATTGATTAGGCCTACTAATATATTTAGAATATACAGTATATATGATGGCTATACAGTGCATTCGGAATTATTCAGACCCCTGGACTTTTTCCACATTTTGTTACGTTACAGCCTTATTCTAAAATAGATCACATTTTTCCTCTCACAATACCACATAATGACAAAGCAAAAACAGTTTTTTAGAAATGTTTGCAAATGTATTAAATGCTTAAATATCAAATTTACATAAATATTCAGACCCTTTACTCAGAACATTGTTGAAGCACCTTTGACAGCGATCACAGCCTCGAGTCCTCTTGGGTATGATGCTACAAGCTTGGCACACCTGTATTTGGGGAGTTTCTTCCTTCTTCTCTGCAGATCCTCTCAAGCTCTGTCAAGTTAGATGGGGAGCATCGCTACACAGCTATTTTCAGGTCTCTCCAGAAATGTTAGATCGGGTTCAAGTCCGGGCTCTGGCAGGGCTACTCAAATTCAGAGACTTGTCCCGAAGCCACTCTTCCATTGTCTTGGCTGTGTCCTTAGAGTCATTGTCCTTCTGGAAGGTGTACCTTCTCTCCAGTCTGAGGTCCTGAGCGCTCTGGAGCAGGTTTTCATCAAGGTTCTCTCTGTACTTTGCTCCGTTCATCTTTCCCTCGATCGTGACAAGTGTCCCAGTCTCTGAAAAACATCCACACAGCATGATGCTACCACCATCATGCTTCACTGTAGGGACGGTGACAGGTTTCCTCCAGACATGACGCTTGACATTCAGGCCAAAGAGTCCTTTTGGTGTCTTTTGGCAAACTCTAAGCGGGCTGTCATGTGCCTTTTAATGAGGAGTGGCTTCTGTCTGGCCACTCTACCATAAAGGCCTTATTGGTGGAGATGATTGTCCTTCTGGAAGGTTCTCCCTTCTCCACAGACGAACTCTGGAGCTCTGTCAGACGAGGGAGGGGGGCAGCATCCTGCCCTATGGTTCATGTGGTGTGGAGCGAGGGAGGCAGCATCCTGCCCTGTGGTCCATGTGTTGTGGGGCGAGGGAGGCAGCATCCTGCCCTGTGGTCCATGTGGTGTGGAGCGAGGGAGGCAGCATCCTGCTCTGTGGTCCATGTGGTGTGGAGCGAGGGAGGCAGCATCCTGCCCTGTGGTTCATGTGGTGTGGAGCGAGGGAGGCAGCATCCTGCCCTGTGGTCCATGTGTTGTGGGGCGAGAGAGGCAGCATCCTGCCCTGTGGTCCATGCGGTGTGGAGCGAGGGAGGCAGCATCCTGCCCTGTGGTCCATGTGTTTTGGGGCGAGCGAGGGAGGCAGCATCCTGCCCTGTAGTTCATGTGGTGTGGAGCGAGGGAGGCAGCATCCTGCCCTGTGGTCCATGTGGTGTGGAGCAAGGGAGGCAGCATCCTGCCCTGTGGTCCATGTGTTTTGGGGCGAGGGAGGGAGGCAGCATCCTGCCCTGTGGTCCATGTGTTGTGGGGCGAGGGAGGGAGGCAGCATCCTGCCCTGTGGTCCATGTGTTGTGGGGCGAGGGAGGGAGGCAGCATCCTGCCCTGTGGTCCATGTGTTGTGGGGCGAGGGAGGGAGGCAGCATCCTGCCCTGTGGTCCATCATCTGTTCCAGGAGTTCAGGTGTTAATGGGAATTGATGCGTCTCACTACCCAGCCCCTGAGTCCCTCTGCCTGGGAGAGAGAGGAGAAGAGAATGGGTCCCTGGAGTGGTGAAGGGGGACAGTGGGAAGGGAGGATGAAACTGAATGATATGAATGGAGAGAAGTGCCAGGAATCATAATTCCATCCTCTCCTGTTCTGTCTTTTCCAACACCTCTCGTCATTCCCCCTCTCTCTCTCCTTCTCTCTCTCTCTCTCTCTCTCTCTCTCTCTCTCTCCTTCTCTCTCGCTCTCTCTGTCCCTTTCTTTCTCTCCCTCCCTTTGTCTTTCTCTCTCTCTCTCTCCCTCCTTTTACCTCTCTCTACTCTCTCTCTCTCTCTCCCTCTCCCTCCTCCCTCTGTCTCCAGCTGCAGTGCAGAGATTGCAGCGGCAGAGGCCCCCGTCAGGCTGTCAGGTGACCAGGACGACAGCGCTAACATCGCTCCCCCACCAGATTTTCAATCCTCCACCGTCTCCATGACAACCGCGACGGCCTGTGGAGAGGAGGCTTGCGACAAGCCTGCAGCAGGAGGAGGAGAAGAACTAACTGCAGAATGCGTAAGCAGAATCTCTCTCCTCTCTCTCTCTCTCTTTCTCTCTACTCTCTACTTCGCCACATCATTATTCATTTTCATTGACCTTTTCTCTCTATCTGTCTCTCACTCAATATACTGAAGACAGTGGTGGGCTGTGGCACGCACACAGACAGGGGTATGTGAGGATGGTTAGGGCAGAACAGAGCAGAACAGAACAGAGGGACTGCATTTCCAGGCAGGCATCAGGCAGGAGGCTGCAGACACACACACAGAGCCAGACAGACGTCTGTGATGAGCCCCTGACAACCGCAGGCAGGCATGCAGCTACACCCGCAGCCTCAGCGTCTTCCTCCCAGCGCAGCTCTGCATCTGCCTGGGAAAAGGACTCAGGAGAGAGGGAGAATTAAAGAGCAGGTTCATGGTGGTAACTGACCGGGCTTCTTCATCTCATCTGTGTGCTGTTCTGCTTGGCTGGCTCGGCTGTCTGTCCTCCTGTCCTCTCTGTGTGAAACGCAGCTACCCAGCTGCTAGCCGTCTGTCGGTAGTTGTTGTTGCATTGTGTTCATTTGTGCAATAATCCAACCAACACATCTCTGCCTCTGCTGGGGTTGAGGTTACAGCATCAAGCATCACGTATCGACAACCAGGGTAGTTTGGGTTTATGGCTGACAGTCCGTCATGTATTTTGTATGAGGAAGGATGCTATAGGTGAGAACGAACGCTGACATCATATATTCCACCACTGCTTTTTGTTCATAGCTCAGTCATTGTTGCTGTTGCATGCACCGGCTTATTTAATGCATGGAGAATGGCAGTGTGTTTTTCCAGTCATGGCCAACCGCAATTCATTAATACCCGCATCCAACCGCGTCATTAATTATTCTGTGTGATACCTGAGCCCTAGCGACGTGTCATATTTCCCACCTGTGTCTCATTGGATATGAAAACATACCCCAATGCCCTTTGTTTTCAGCCACAGTCATGTTGTTTATCATGCATAGGTCTGCAGCTATGTGTTGTTTATCAAGCTGATGCTAGGAACCAGAGTCTAGACGTTAGCAGTTTGGGGGCCGATTGATGATGACCTGTCAATTAATGAGCTGCTGTCATTCAGCTATGTCGATCACTAATGATGCTGAATGAGCGTCTGTAGAGAGGTGAGGGGTCAGGGGGTCACCCTGTCAGTCTGATGACCTTTCACCTGATCTTTAGTTCCATGATGAGGCCCACCATGATGTATGCAGGAATCATTTGACTTACACCAATGCAATCCATGCAATCCACCTAGCATTGGTGCCATTGTGTCAGGCTATAATATTGTGTCAGACTCATAATGTTGTCTCTAGTATTTGGGGTATTTTCTAAAATCTCAAAGGCTTCCCTAGCATTCCCATTCCATTATAAGGCTTCCCTAGCATTCCCATTCCATTCCAATGCTTCCCTAGCATTTCCATTCCATTCCAAGGCTTCCCTAGCATTCCCATTCCATTCCAATGCTTCCCTAGCATTTCCATTCCAAGGCTTCCCTAGCATTCCCATTCCATTCCAATGCTTCCCTAGCATTCCCATTCCATTCCAAGGCTCCCCTAGCATTCCCATTCCATTATAAGGCTTCCCTAGCATTCCCATTCCATTATAAGGCTTCCCTAGCATTCCCATTCCATTATAAGGCTTCCCTAGCATTCCCATTCCATTATAAGGATTCCCTAGCATTCCCATTCCATTATAAGGCTTCCCTAGCATTCCCATTCCATTATAAGGCTTCCCTAGCATTCCCATTCCATTATAAGGCTTCCCTAGCATTCCTATTCCATCCCAAGGCATCCCAAGTCATTCCGTGAAGGAAACAGACACAGATATGTGCCAGTGGTCTGTCTGAGTACATACAACATGGACAGCCTCTCAGAGTCAAGGGTATCATATAGAGGTCGACCGATTAATCGGCATGGCCTGGCCGATTAATTAGGGCCGATTTAAAGTTTTCATAACAATCGGTCATCTGCCTTTTTGGGCGACGATTATGGCTGATTACATTGCAATCCACGAGGAGACTTCATGGCAGGCTGACCACCTGTTACACGAGTGCAGCATCAAAAGGACCTTGTGGCTGCAAGGAGCCAAGGTAAGTTGCTAGCTAGCATTAAACTTAGCATTCATCTTATAAAAAACAATCAATCTTCACATAGTCACTTGTTAACTACACATGGTTGATGATATTACTAGTTTATCTAGCGTGTCCTGCGTTGCATATGATAAAAGCGGTGCCCTTTAATTTATCATCGAATCACAGCCTACTTCAACTTCGCCAAACGGGTGATGATTTAACAAAAGCACATTCGTGAAATAAGCACAATCGTTGCACCAATGTCCCTAACCATAAACATCAATGCCTTCCTTAAAGTCAATACACAGAAGTATATTTTTTAAACCTGCTTATTTAGTTAAAATAAATGCATGTTATCAGGCAGTATTAACTACATTTACATTTAAGTCATTTAGCAGACGCTCTTATCCAGAGCGACTTACAAATTGGTGCATTCACCTTATGACATCCAGTGGAACAGCCACTTTACAATAGTGCATCTAAATCTTTTAGGGGGCGGGGGTGAGAAGTGGTGGTCCTGTAGCTCTAGAGCATCTTTTAGTGGGTTCGATCCCCGGGACCACCCATACGTAGAATGTATGTCGCTTTGGATAAAAGCGTCTTAAATGGCATATATTATTATTATATTATTATATATAGAAGGATTACTTATCCTTCCTAGGTATTCCTTAAAGAGGTGGGGTTTCAGGTGTCTCCGGAAGGTGGTGATTGACTCCGCTGTCCTGGCGTCGTGAGGGAGTTTGTTCCACCATTGGGGGCCAGAGCAGTGAACAGTTTTGACTGGGCTGAGCGGGAACTGTACTTCCTCAGTGGTAGGGAGGCGAGCAGGCCAGAGGTGGATGAACGCAGTGCCCTTGTTTGGGTGTAGGGCCTGATCAGAGCCTGGAGGTACTGAGGTGCCGTTCCCCTCACAGCTCCGTAGGCAAGCACCATGGTCTTGTAGCGGATGCGAGATTCAACTGGAAGCCAGTGGAGAGAGTGGAGGAGCGGGGTGACGTGAGAGAACTTGGGAAGGTTGAACACCAGACGGGCTGCGGCGTTCTGGATGAGTTGTAGGGGTTTAATGGCACAGGCAGGGAGCCCAGCCAACAGCGAGTTGCAGTAATCCAGACGGGAGATGACAAGTGCCTGGATTAGGACCTGCGCCGCTTCCTGTGTGAGACAGGGTCGTACTCTGCGGATGTTGTAGAGCATGAACCTACAGGAACGGGCCACCGCCTTGATGTTAGTTGAGAACGACAGGGTGTTGTCCAGGATCACGCCAAGGTTCTTAGCGCTCTGGGAGGAGGACACAATGGAGTTGTCAACCGTGATGGCGAGATCATGGAACGGGCAGTCCTTCCCCGGGAGGAAGAGGAGCTCCGTCTTGCCGAGGTTCAGCTTGAGGTGGTGATCCGTCATCCACACTGATATGTCTGCCAGACATGCAGAGATGCGATTCGCCACCTGGTCATCAGAAGGGGGAAAGGAGAAGATTAATTGTGTGTCGTCTGCATAGCAATGATAGGAGAGACCATGTGAGGTTATGACAGAGCCAAGTGACTTGGTGTATAGCGAGAATAGGAGAGGGCCTAGAACAGAGCCCTGGGGGACACCAGTGGTGAGAGCGCGTGGTGAGGAGACAGATTCTCGCCACGCCACCTGGTAGGAGCGACCTGTCAGGTAGGACGCAATCCAAGCGTGGGCCGCGCCGGAGATGCCCAACTCGGAGAGGGTGGAGAGGAGGATCTGATGGTTCACAGTATCGAAGGCAGCCGATAGGTCTAGAAGGATGAGAGCAGAGGAGAGAGAGTTAGCTTTAGCAGTGCGGAGCGCCTCCGTGATGCAGAGAAGAGCAGTCTCAGTTGAATGACTAGTCTTGAAACCTGACTGATTTGGATCAAGAAGGTCATTCTGAGAGAGATAGCGGTAGAGCTGGCCAAGGACGGCACGCTCAAGAGTTTTGGAGAGAAAAGAAAGAAGGGATACTGGTCTGTAGTTGTTGACATCGGAGGGATCGAGTGTAGGTTTTTTCAGAAGGGGTGCAACTCTCGCTCTCTTGAAGACGGAAGCCAGCGGTCAGGGATGAGTTGATGAGCGAGGTGAGGTAAGGGAGAAGGTCTCCGGAAATGGTCTGGAGAAGAGAGGAGGGGATAGGGTCAAGCGGGCAGGTTGTTGGGCGGCCGGCCGTCACAAGACGCGATATTTCATCTGGAGAGAGAGGGGAGAGGATAATTGTGTCACTTCTCTTGCATTCAGTGCAAGCAGAGTCAGGGTATATGCAACAGTTTGGGCCGCCTGGCTCATTGCGAACTGTGTGAAGACCAGTTCATTCAGTATTGTTGTAATTGTCATTATTACAAATATATATATAAAATTGGCCGATTAATCGGTATAGGCTTTTTTTTGGGGTCCTCCAATAATCGGTATCGGCGTTGAGAAAATATTAATCGGTCGACCTCTAGTATCATATTAACAGTACAGTCTATCTCTCAGGATATTAAACACCATTTCATTAGTCAAACCTACCAGGTTCAGAATGGATCAATATCTGTTGAGATTGAGATGATGATGGCACCATGAGCAGGAAAACTGCATGCTGCAGTACATGCTCTCAGGCCCCTGAGTGTGTAATACAGCCAACCCACATTCTATAGGTCTCTCACGTTACCATCTCTTTCAATAACTGATGACATATTCAGGTGATTGACAGGTGTGTCTCTCCAATCAGCAGCACTCTGGCCTGGGCTGCAGGCGCTCCAGCTCGGACGCAGCCTATGAACCGGCCGAATCGGTGAGGGCCCAGCGCGAGTGCCGCCTCCGGCCCCACTACAGCGACCCCATGCCGGCCGACGCCGCCAAGCGCAAACAGCTGGAGATGAAAATTGCTGCCGCTGCACGCCTCCACAGCCAGCGACGGGACAGGGACAGCGGTGGGTGGAGCTACTGTACATTGTCTCTAGTGTTGTACAAGCCAAATGTCCCGATGGGATGATACGTGCTACAGTAAAGGTGTGTGTTAGAATGAATGGGCCCTATTCTAGCTTTACGTTATGGACCTCACCACTGCAGTGTGATTGTGTCTTTGCTATTGAAACAGCTTCCTTCAGGACAGTTTAGATCTTTCTGAATCACTGCACTCATATTTGGAGCCTGAGCTCTCTGTTCTCCTCCGATTGTGTGCAGGGCAGCCATCTTAATCAGTATAAAGTAACTAGCTATCGTGTATGATTTTTAAATAGCTTTTTTCAGAGGCCCTTACAGTAATTTAAGATTGGGCCTGTTTTGAAGGGTTTGGTCCTGTTTTGAAGAGTTTGGGACTGTTTTGAAGAGTAGAAGGCTATTAAGTTTTGTCTCTTTACGATACATTCTTAGAAAAAAAGGTGCTATCTAGAACCTAAAAGGGTTCTTCGGCTGTCCCTATAGGGGAACCATTTGAATAACCCTATACCCAAAGAGTTCTGCCTGGAACCAAAAAGGGTTCTACCTGGAACCAAAAATGGTTCTCCTATGAGGTTAGCCGAAGAACCCTTTTGGAACCCTTTTTTCTAAGAGTGTAGGGCTATATACAGTGCAGGGTTATATAACAACATATTGACCCTATTTCTGAGCTTTCACTCTTCAATTAACACCCTGCGTCCTCAACATGAAACTATCTGACATGTTAGGGAGTATGTTAGTCAATATGCCATATCGTGAGCTTGAGACTATAAGGTTCCATCTGCAAAAAGATGATTCTGAGATAATCAGCTTTATTGTTCTGAACCCTCATTGGTTTGAATGGCATCAGCAATTTAAATATTGTATTATTTTGGACTTAGAGTTGAAGTCGTAAATTTACATACACCTTATCCAAATACATCTAAACTGTTTTCACAATTCCTGACATTTAATCCTTGAGAATTCCCTGTTTTAGGTCAGTTAGGATCACCACTTTATTTTAAGAATGTGAAATGTCAGAATAATAGTGGAGAGAATGATTTATTTCAGCTTTTATTTCTTTCATCATATTCCCAGTGGGTCAGAAGTTTACATACACTCAATTAGTATTTGGTAGCATTGCCCTTAAATTGTTTAACTTTGGTCAAATGTTTCAGGTAGCCTTCCACAAGCTTCCCACAATAAGTTGGGTGAATTTTGGCCAATTCCTCCTGACAGAGCTGATGTAACTGAGTCAGGTTTGTAGGCCTCCTTGCTCGCACACACTTTTTCAAGGTATCGGATGGCCACTCCGATACCTTGACTTTGTTGTCCTTAAGCAATTTTGCCACAACTTTGGCAGTATGCTTGGTGTCATTGTCCATTTGGAAGACCCATTTACGACCAAGCTTTAACTTCCCGACTAATGTCTTGAGATGTTGCTTCAATATAGCCACATAATTCTCCTTACTCATGATGTCATCTATTTTGTGAAGTGCACCAGTCCCTCCTGCAGCAAAGCACCCCCACAACATGATGCTGCCACCCCCGTGCTTCACGGTTGAGATGGTGTTCTTCGGCTTGCAAGCCTCCCATTTTTCCTCCCAACATAACGATGGTCATTATGGCCAAACAGCTCTATTTTTATTTCATCAGACCAGAGGACATTTCTCCAAAAAGTACGATCTTTGCACCAAAGTGCAGTTGCAAACCATAGTCTGGCTTTTTTTATGGCAGTTTTGGAGCAGCGGCTTCTTCCTTGCTGAGCGGCCTTTCAGGTTATGTTGATACAGGACTCGTTTTACTGTGGATATAGATACTTTTGTACCTGTTTCCTCCAGCATCTTCACATGGTCCTTTGCTGTTGTTCTGGGATTGATTTGCACTTTTCGCACCAAAGTACATTCAACTCTAGGAGACAGAACAAGTCTCCTTCCTGAGCGGTATGACGGCTGTGTGGTTCCATGGTGTTTACACTTGCGTACTATTGTTTGTACAGATGAACGTGGTACCTTCAGGCATTTGGAAATTGCTCCTAAGGATGAAGCAGACTTGTGGAGGTCAACAATTATTTTTGGCTGATTTCTTTTGATTTTCCCATGATGTCAAGCGAAGAGGCACTGAGTTGAAATATATCCACAGGTACACCTCCAATTGACTCAAATTATTTCAATTAACCTATCACACGCTTCTAAAGCCGTGACATAATTTTCTGGAATTTTTCAAGCTGTTTAAAGGCACAGTCAACTTAGTGTATGTAAACTTCTGACCCACTGGAATTGTGATACAGTGAATTATAAGTGAAATAATCTTTCTGTAAACAATTGTTGGAAAAATTACTTGTGTCATGCACAAAGTAGATGTCCTAACCGACTTGCCAAAACTATAGTTTGAAATTTGTGGAGTGGTTGACAAATGAGTTTTAATGACTCCAACCTAAGTGTATGTAAACTTCCGACTTCAACTGTATCAACATTAATTGGGGTTTTTAAGAGCACAATTTAGGTAGAGGACATTTACCAGAACAAGGCTATGTCAGTAACTAAATGTTTGACAAAAATGCCGATAGAACCTTATAGTCCCAAACTCTTTATGTTAATGTTGGCCTTTAAGCACTATTGACATGCCAGAACAAGGGTTAAACCTAGAGGTGAACAGAAGGGAGGAGGGATTGTCCTTTACATATCTATGTAATCCATCTCTATCATTTAGCATTACAACAAAGTAATGAATGTTCAAGCATTGAAGTGAGGCTGGGAGGTCTCTTGTTCACTTAGAACAAAATAATTTGTTGCTTATATCGAGTGGTGAATTTAGCATGTACATCTTGGTGGGGCCCAAAAATATATATAAAGCAGGATGCATGCCAGCAAAGCCACTACACATCACAACACTAAACAATACATGAATTGCGCAATAACGGTGACAAACGGTGCCCACAAACTGTTAGGGCCTCCATAAAGCTGTCCTAACAGCAGTCCCAACACCTTACCACTGCTACTCCTGGCTATCAGCGGAGCCTTGTCTGGCAGCGAAACAGTTCATTCAGCCTCATTTACGGCCTTTAAAAAAATCATAGCTAATATGGCTGACTTGCTTATACAAATGTGGTTTCTAATGACAATTGAGATGTACAAACTATGGCATAAGGGGACGACAAGCGGATAATAGGCCATCTGTAATTTCGATTAGGATATTATTGAGCGAGCTAGGACGGACGTAGTCAATATAACTATTTGTTTAGAATGTTTGAAATGTACGGTGACAGAATTCAGAACGTGGGCCGTTCTTACAGTATTCTCCCTGTACACCAAGTCAGAACAGTCAGATAAATAAAAGGGGCATATAAGCAGACAATGAAATCTCTTACAAAATTGGATGATTACGTTTCTCTAAAACAGGTTATAGGCTACATGTGCACCACCAAGTCAGAACAGTAGGCGAAATGAAGAGGGGTAAATAGACCAAATGATTAGGGTGAGGCACATGGGCTGCTAACAGCTTACTACACAACATACACTTAGTATTACTTTCTGAGCTACAGTACACTGTACATATCTCCCTGGCATATTACATCATTTGTGCAGCAGCATACAATAGATGTTTGGACCCACCTTGTTGTGCTGTGCTCACTTGAAGGTGGCACGGCAGTCCTTCGTGGGCAAATTTTGTCATTAAAGTCTGGCATTCTCGAGATGTATGGCGCTTTCAAGACAACTGGGAACTCAGAAAAAAACAAGGTTGAATCATGATGATGTCATTGACCTTCAGGTCGTAGCTCTAGAAAGAGGCCCGAGTTCCCGACTTACAATTCCGAGTTGGATGACCAGTCAAAACAGATTTCCCAGCCAGAGCTCGTTTTTTCCGGAATCCCCAGTTGTCTTGAACTCACTGAAGTCAAGTTTTTGCAGTTCTGAGTTAACAGTTGTTTTGTGCACAGCACAAATCATGCTTCATTGACAGCATGGCCAATGTTGAATGTTTCTCATTTTAAACTTGGAAAGGAGACACTTAATCCCAGATTTGGGACCACACAGCCACTCCAATGAATTGCAGGCCGGTGATGTTTGCAGTTAGCCACTGTCACTTGATTCCTTCCAAACCACTCATTGTTGAATTTGCGATATCATTTAAAAAAAATATATATATATATATGTATCCCTTTTTCTCCCCAATTTCATGGTATCCAATTGGTAGTTACAGTCTTGTCTCATCGCTGCAACTCCCGTACGGACTCGGGACAGGCGAAGGTCGAGAGCCGTGTGTCCTTCGAAACACTACCCAACCAAGACGCACTGCTTCTTGACACAATGCCCACTTAACTCGGAAGCCAGCCGCACCAATGTGTCGGAGGAATCACTGTACACCTAGCAACCACGTCAACGTGCACTGCTCCCGTCCCTACCAGGAGTTGCGAGTGCACGATGGGACAAGGACATCCCTGCCGGCCAAACCCTTCCCTAACCTGGACGACACTGGGCCAATTGTGCGCCGCCCCATGGGTCTCCCGGTCGCTAAGACTGATGTTGACATGATCAGTCCAATCAAAGCTACTGTAGATATGTGATTTGATGTCATTTTATCTATGGCCAATGACCTTGAGCCTTCTTGGATGGGCACTTCTAATGTATCTCTATGGCAGCTCCCAAGGGGCTTGAATTTTCAAGGTCTACCCTTAGAATTGACATACTGTCCCCACGAGTGACAAGAACACAGCTAATCATGGTGCAACTAGAGAACATTACCAACACCTACGCTCCGTATTTTCCTCTGGCTGTCCCACCACCACAGAAAGCACTGAGCTCGGCTGAAACACCTGCATTTTGGATCTGCCTTAATCAAGAAACCAAAAAAGAGACCATGTTTGTATGTGGCTTTATTAACTCAAATATTTTATTTTTATTTTTTTACATTGTTTGTAAACAGATATGTGACACGTATTAATGCCAAAAAGACATGCAAAACAGGTAACCCCCCTCCAAAATAATATATATATATAATGTATAATACATATATTTTTTTTAAGCTAAAAATGTGGGTCTTAAAAGAGGTGGCTCCACCTGCCCTGAATGACGGGTCGCCACTGCTTATGTTCCAAAAAACTGTATAACTAAAAGCCTACAACAGTTCACTTCTTGTGTGTGTTTGTCCCACAGCTCCTGCCTCGGTGCGGGTCCGTTCTGAACCCCGCGGTGAAGAGCATCTAGGGAGTCTGGGTGTGACGCGTGGTGGACAGCACCGCTGGAGCACCGTGAGCAGCCTAAGTGCCGACAGTGGCGTGGTGGGTCTTTGTGACGACCGCGATGATGACGATGAACCCCGGAGAGTACACCATAGTGGAGGGGCCGAGGTGGGAAGGGTGGACAGCGGGATTGGACCCTGCCTGGCCCGCGTCTGGAAGAGACCTTCTGCCTCTCTCAGGGCCTGGGAGGCCCAGAGACCCTGCCCAGACTGTGGCCAGAGAGACGGGCACGGGGTGGCCCGGACAGAGGGTGAGGGGACCGGTATGTGTGAGCGCTGCACCAAGCTGAGGACGGAGAGGAAGGAAGCCATCTTAGAGTTCCTGAACACGGAGTCAAGTTATGGGGAGGACCTAAGAATAATCAAGGAGGAGTTCTACTGTCCCATGCAGAGCGCCGGGCTGCTGACCCCAGAACAGCTGACCGTGGTGTTCAGCAATGTTCAGGAGCTCATAGACGTCAATGAACGCTTCACTGAACACCTGCAGGAAAGCATCGACCAGGCCTTCGACCAGGTGAGTCAGATAGAACCACCACCAATCAGTCACGTTATTCTTTATCAGTGGTCATTGACTAGGTGATAAGCCTACTTCAGAAAGAACACCAGTCACTCATGTTATCAGTGGTCATTGACTAGGTGATAAGCCTACTTCAGAAAGAACACCAGTCATTCATGTTATCAGTGGTCATTGACTAGGTGATAAGCCTACTTCAGAAAGAACACCAGTCACTCATGTTATCAGTGGTCATTGACTAGGTGATAAGCCTACTTCAGAAAGAACACCAGTCATTCATGTTATCAGTGGTCATTGACTAGGTGATAAGCCTACTTCAGAAAGAACACCAGTCACTCATGTTATCAGTGGTCATTGACTAGGTGATAAGCCTACTTCAGAAAGAACACCAGTCACTCATGTTATCAGTGGTCATTGACTAGGTGATAAGCCTACTTCAGAAAGAACACCAGTCACTCATGTTATCAGTGGTCATTGACTAGGTGATAAGCCTACTTCAGAAAGAACACCAGTCATTCATGTTATCGGTGGCCTGGTGATTCGTCAAAAAGCATAATTGTTTTTTAGTTTGGTATACATCATGTTGAAAAAGTGACACAGTGGCTTGTGGTTCACTGTGGTTAATCTCTCGTGTTAGCTAGCTAGCTAGTGCACACACGTTTTGGTTCTGTGTTCTGAGATTACACTGTGGTCATACTATTGCCCTATAGAGATGTTCTAAATCTATGTCTCTGCTTGTTCCCTTGCAGGGAGATGAGGACCTGCTAACAGTGTGCATTGGAGAGATGTTCCTGGAGTTTGTCAACATGCTGCCAGCCTTCCAGACTTACTGCCTGCAGCAGTCCACCTCTGTCAACATGCTCAACACCTTGGAGAAGGAGAAAGAACTTCTGAGGTAAGGACTGTAAAGTAACACTTCAAAGATTAAGTCATATTTTATTTGTCCCGTACACATATTTTACAAACATTATCGCAGGTGCAGCAAAATGCTTATGTTTCTAGCTCCAACATTGCAGTGATGCTGAACATTAAAAAATGATACACACAAATCCCCCAAAAAGAAAAAGAAAGAAAATAAGAAATATGTGAACGAGCGATGTCAGAGTACGGAATATAAATATATACATTATATAAACAAAAGTATGTGGACACGCCTTCAATGCCAGGAGAATGCTACTTGCCCGAATGTATAGTGCCAACTATAAAGTTTGGTGGAGAAGGAATAATGGTCTGGGGCTGTTTTTCATGGTTCGGGCGAGGCTCCTTAGTTCCAGTGAAGGGAAATCTTAACGCTACAGCATACAATGGCATTCTAGACGATTCTGTGCTTCCAACTTTGTGGTAACAGTTTGGGGAAGGCCCTTTCCTGTTTCAGCATGACAATGCCCCCATGCAGAAAGCGAGGTCCATAGAGAAATGGTTTGTTGAGATCTGTGTGGAATAACTTGACTGGTCTACACAGAGCTCTGACCTCAACACTCACCATCGTACACCTTTGGGATGAATTGGAATGCCGACTGCGATTGACTTGTTGGATAGGTGGCATCCTATGACGGTGCCACGTTGAAAATCACTGAGCTCTTCAGTAAGGCCATTCTACTTGCAATGTTTGGCTATGGAGATTACATGCCTGTGTGCTCGATTTAATACACCTGTCAGCAACGGGTGTGGCTGAAATAGCCGAATCCACTCATTTGAAGGGGAGTCCACATACTTTTGTATATATAGTGTAGAAGCTGTTTTTCAGTCTCAGATTTGATGCGCCTGTATATTGGTAGTTTATACTGTACGGGTACTTGCAGGATTTGATCAACTATTGTTTTCTGTATTATAGTTACAAATAAGGGAACTTTGGTTTTTAATATTTCCTTATTCAAGATTGAGATCAAGTGAAAAAGAACGTGTTGTTTTGGAAATTTCCACTGAGCAGAATTCTCTTCTGTGCTCTAAGAGCAGAAGAACAGTAACTTGGAACCCTAAGTTCCTACTACGCTGTGTTATTCTTAATGGAAGAGACAGAAGGTTGTCATTAATTCATAACTGGACCTATTCTGAGAACGGTGATGAAGTCATTACTATTTTTAGACCCAGGCAACTACTTCACATCTCACCTATAACCCTGTATTGTCTTGTGATTCCCACTGCTCTCAACTTTACAATTAAATCTGAGACTCTCTGGCCTACGATCACAATTAAACAGTATGTTAATATCACTCTGTCTCTCTCCTTCTCTCTCTCCCTCTCTCAGGATCTTCCTGGACGTGTCCCAGAATGACAACACAGCCCTGCGGCGTATGAACCTGCGCTCTTTCCTCATGGCTCCCCTTCAGAGGGTCACCAAGTACCCCCTCCTCCTGAGCCGCATCAGCAAGGTCACCATGGAGTGCCACCCCGACCATGGCCGTCTCCGAGAGGCCAAGAGCCGCGTGGAGTCTCACCTGGAGCACATCAACATGAAGACCAAGCAGGAAGGAACCCTGACCTGGACTCTGCGTTCCTTTCGCCGCGACAGCCGCAAAAACCGCGAGGTCATTAACATCGAGATGCGGGAGATGTCCATGAAGACTGTGGGCTGGGCCAGGGAGAACACGCGCTTCGTCATGGAGGGGCCCCTGCAGCTCTCCCAGCCTGCAGACGGACAGTGGGTGAAGAAGGGCAGTAAAGGCCTCAAGTTCCAGAACATCCAGAGTCTGTTGATGGTGCATACGCAGCGGCCTGGAGAGGGTCTGTCTCAGACGGACGGCGAGGCCAAGGTGGAGCAGCAGGAGCACGGCGTGTGGGACGGTGTGCTGGTGCTCATCAAAGACAAGAGCAGTGGGAAGTTCACCGTGCTCAGAGAACCCATCCACCTGGCCAACTGTGTGGTGTCGGGCGACCCTGACTGCGAGGACACCTTTGAGGTGCTGGACATACGTAAGGAGGCCTTTGTTTTTAGGGCCTCAGATAAACCCCGGACGCAGCAGTGGTTCCGGCAAATCAAGAGGTATACCCGTGACCTGGGGCTGTGGAGGAAGAGGCGTAACGCACTCCCCAATATTATGATGAACACAAACCAGGGCAGGTCCTGAGACTGAGGGACACCGTTTCCCTGGCTGGATACCAGTGTAAATAGATGTACTACTACTGCAAAAAGAATTGACCATGCTTCTGGATGGTGGAGCGATTTGTTTCTGAGGTTTTAGGGTGGGATTTGTGAGGTTCCATGTTATGATGAGGATAGCACTTTTTTCTAAGAAAAACTGCAAGTGCACCATACTGTAACGAAACGTATGAAGGTATAGTTTTTAGCTTCTGTCTAAAAATGATCAGCCACTTGCATGACCAAAAAAGGAGACTTGGTTGGGAACACTGCTGGCCTTGGTTGTCAAAACTGTTTGCTCTTGAAGAAAGAGATGTTTTCAGTATACTGACTAACTGGTGTCTGTGTTGAAAAGCATGGTTGAAGTTGATGATTGAAAAACATGACTCTGTAATGCTAATGGAAATGCACAAATTAGTGAAAAACTACTGTTAAATTATACAATGGGGACTTGGACTACAGCTTAGTAAAAAAAGACAGGAACTTTTATTTTACCTGGCTAAGGTAAGTCAAAATCACTAGCCTCTTCCCACCTTTCTTTTGCCCTCTGTGTCAGAAGCAATGTCCACTGCCAGCAGAGATCCGAGAAATGGCATCCATAGTAGGAAGTCCGTCAGTGACGGATGGATGCTGTGCAGACAGTGTCTGTCAGACAGTTTAAACCAAGGGTTGTGGACATACTTGTATCAGAGGAGGCTGGTGGGAGGAGCTATAGGAGAACGGGCTCATTGTAAGCACTTAAATGGAATGAATGGAACGGAGTCAAACGTGGTTTCCATGTTTGATGTGTTTGATACCATTCCATGTATTCTAGCCATTACAATGAGCCTGTCCTCCTATAGTGCCCCCCACCAGCCTCCACTGATTTGTATCACTGTGCTGGGTGGGCTCAAGTCACAAAGAAGCAATAAATTGTGCAATTTTAGCTATTTATTTTAGTTTCTCCACATCTGGTCAGACTTTGTAATTATGGGAAATCGAGAGCTTATTATCCCACCTATGACTGGAAGTGATGTTATTGGCACAGATGAGCTACAGAGGTTCGGCCCTAGAAGAATGTGCACTTGAACTTCAAGCCTAGGCCTGGTTTGGCCACTACCAGTATTGTCAACTGTTTATTCAAACTCTCAAAGCCTTTATACCTGTACTTGAATGTGGTAGTACAGCATGGCCAAAGTGGAGGTGGAAAGGCCTCAAACACAGATCAACCTGGACCATGAGTTTAGTAGCTAAAGCTGACACAGTAGCGCCAGTCTAATGTCTTCACAGTGTGCTGTTCCATGACAATCAGATGGGGAAATTGTGAGCTTTTGTTCCTTGGGTTTTTATTTCACTCTAAATTAACAAAAGCATTTCTTCTGTTGCCAGTCACAGTAATGTTGATAAAACTATGAGTATCTGGAAATGGTCATCAAGTCAGACCGCCCTCTTCCCCGAGGTATCAGCAGAAAGAGACTTAAAAAGCCTGCTTACATAGCCTGGTTATACCAGTGTGAACACTACATTCACCAATCTGAAATTTAGTGAAATCTTTTTGGATGACAGAATTTACAGGCAGTTCTGATCCCTCCATCGGCTGCTAGTGTTCCTACATTATGTCATAGATTACCTGTGCCCTTACCTCAAGTGTGACTTCCCTTCTCCTAAAATCTGTTTTTGTGTCTGATGTTTCTGAATCTGAAGGCACTTTATAATTAAGACTACAAAGTAGATCCATATTAAGGTGCGACTGTCACTCTTCAACAATGCTATCTGCCAATCATGATTTCAAAAGCTTTATTCTGTCGGTTGTGTTGTTTATTCACAGAACTCTTTAAGTTCGGGAAACATATAGGACCACAGCTGACTACATACAGCAGGTCAAGGCAATACTTCTTATCAAACAAATCTAACCTCCATATACTGTTTAGTCTGATTGTGTTTAGTCCAGGAGTAGCATAGGTTAAGGGAGGTAGTGAATCACTGTTTTTGGACAGAGAATGATGTACGGAGTGGACTACTGCCTGTCTCTTACTGTTCATCACCTTCCAATGGCGCTAGCACTGTTAGAATCATAGAATTAGAATATCATTCTATTTGTATTGTTTGAATTCTTTCAGCTTCCATCTTGTTCCACTAAATGATTACTACCGTATATGGGAAGACCGATGCTGTGTAAACATTTTGAAAATATCCGAGACCTGCTGGACTGTCAAATGTTTTTCCTCTGCATTTTAGACCTGTGATATTTCCTTTATGTAAGATTTTGTGAATTATATTAAAAAATGACATGTTAAATACATTTTTCTTTGTACTTTACCCATTTCCACTTATTGCTATCCATTGTGCTTTGAGTCATCAAGTCATATTCTGAAATAGTGAAAGAGGTGTTCTTGTATGCTAATAAGGCGTGGTTAATTCATAAAAGGAACAGGGCAATTATTGGACGTACGTGTTTGGACAGAAGTCTCGCTTTACGAGAGCAATCAGTGAAAAGTGCTTCTTTGACACCAACTAGGACAAATTAAACAAAACACCATTAGCTAGAAATATTTACTTGGAACATTTTCAAATTCAGAAATAAAATACAATATTCCTTTAAATCAGATGGAATTGTTTGCAAGCAATTTACAAAAACAAAAAAAGCACATAGGAAAAAGTGCAACAATACAGTCAATTATATTTACTACAATTCAACTACAGTACATATGCATTAGAGGCATAGAAGTTGGCCATAACAATGTATCAAAATCAATATTTTAAGACTGAAAGCTTTGTCACGAATGAAGTACAGTATTTTCCTGTCTCTAAATGGCACTGCCATGTCTGCAGTGTACATAGCCGAGTGATTAGAAGCCATTAGACATTGTCAATACCATTCTGACCTGAATTGGGATGGACATCAATTGTAATTCCTAGATTCCTCACGTCCCCTCTCCTCGCCTTGTCAAGGCATATTCGGGCAGAAGACCTGGGGTTCTTCTCCTCAGATACTTCTCCAATGCATTTTGAAGAGGCAAGGACAGAGGAATCAAGGAAATAAAATTGATATTAACCCTGGCTCTTTAGGTTCCTCGTTCTCTCCTTGCTTCCCTCTGTATTGAGAAAGACAGAGGAGACCGAACAGAAAATGAGAAATTAAGGGAAGACTTGAGAAAGAGATGCAATGTTTCAGGAAATCAGAGTAAGGAACAGGAAATGAGTCTGGAGTCACAAGAGTTATTACTAAATGAGGAGATAAGAATTGCAAGCAAGAACATGGCGGAAATGGCAAATAAGAAAGCCAGACACGTAGAATCAAGTGGCCTTAGATCTGCACTTCCCCCTTGCCGTTTCTTTGCTGGATGTTTTAACATTGAGACATCAACCCGTGAACAGAAAATTCAAAGACTAAACTAGCCAAAAGCAAGTTCTTGTGTTATATCAGATGGTTTTTGGTAGAAAAACAGCACAACAACCAAATGATTTATTTGCTCAACTCAAAAATTAAGCACTTTTTTCAACATCGTAGTCATAACAATTTATTTTCTCTTGGATGGAAATGTACACCCTGTCAGCACCCCCTAAAATGAAATTAACATTAATAATTCAATACATAGATGGTGACCTGTACAAAATATATGAAAAGCAAAAACAGCAAACTTAACAGGCATACAGTATGTTGGACATTAAATGAACATTTCCAATCACCAGTATCAAACTGCAACAACCCCTCCCCTTCAAACAACTGTGCCTTTATATAAAAGGCTTTCCAATCCCACTGACAGACTCATTCCCTCACATGCACTTCTCCAAACAAACATCAGTCTGTCCTAGGCTGTGGGGGCCACAGACCTCCTATTCCTGCTTTCCAGCAGGTCAAGACTCCACTGTCCCAGTCATGGAGAGGTCAGGTCCCAGCCTAGGGTAGCGCCCTGGCCCCACATCCTCAGCTCTACTTGTCTCCCCCAGCCTCCAGCTCCTTGGACAAGCCGCGGATAGACAGGTCGTAGACCACCTCCTCTATCTTCTTCACATCGTACTTGAGGCCATCGTAGCGCTTACGCAGGGGGTCATTCTTGAGGTTGAGCAGGCGGAAGCCTGAGTCCAGCTCGTTGATGAAGTTGGAGATGCGGAGGGGCCGGCTATAGTCCCCTGCTGTGACGCTGTTGACTGCCAGGCGAGACTAGAGAGAACAGGTGAGTTTATTCATGTTAATAATCATTTTAATTAACCATCATATATTATCGAAAAAAAAACATATGTACATTTTGTATAAACCAATGTACTGATATATTAAAATGGTACAATGCCACTCAATTCATTCTCACCAATTCACTGGCCATGATCAGCACACCTGCCAGGTAGTCCTCAACATCCAGATGGAATCCCTTCTCTCTCACCACCTCAACTACAATAAATAGGGAAAATGTATGACTACCACAGCACTACCTGACTGCCGATTGACAGAGGAACAGTCTGCAAATGTACCCATTGCCTTGAGAAAAGTTCAACTCAAGGTAATGGGTACATTTGTTTTAGCTTGCCTAGTACACCGGGTGGGAGGAGATTTAACATTGGAATGGTCTAAAATGTTCAAACTCCATCCACTGGGGTACCGGGCGAGCTAAAACAAAGGCACCCAAATGAACTGACACCTACTTCCTAGTATTTGTGCCACTTCTTCACGTGTCACCAGAGACTCACTCTCCAGGTAGACAACGAATGCTGCCAGGAAGGCCAGGCGCTGCAGAACAAACCTCCAGTGCTCATGGAACCTAGAAGCAGAGTGGAGGATGGAAAATGACATGTTAGTTTGTCCTTTCAATAACAAGGAGAGAAGACAGACAATATC
Source organism: Oncorhynchus keta (assembly GCF_023373465.1). Taxonomy (NCBI): domain Eukaryota; kingdom Metazoa; phylum Chordata; class Actinopteri; order Salmoniformes; family Salmonidae; genus Oncorhynchus; species Oncorhynchus keta. The sequence goes on along the minus strand of NC_068427.1, from coordinate 36,916,610 downwards.
ACTCCATAACTGAACATGGTAATAAAGAGACTTGTAATTTATCATTTCCCTTATGAATGTCATTCTGTGGACAGGGAATTGTGAATAAGTTGCTGCAAAAAAAGTAGCTTACTTTAGATTCACCCATGTGTAGGTCCTACCTGTAGTACTGGTCCACTGGGAATTTGGTTTTGAGTTCTCCAAGGTGCATCCTGACTGTACAAAACAGTTCCCTGGCCTTTTGGCACTTACTGGGAACTAGTGTGACAGACAAGGGGACAAGAAAGAGACATTTATGTAGCTACATGCAGTACTGCTCCACAGGGAATCTTGTTTTGATCTCTCTAAAGTACATCCAGACTGTGCTAAACAGTTCCTGTGCAATTGCACACTTACTGGGAACTAGTGTGACAGGACAAAACAGAAACAGTTATGACAAGGTGACAGAGAACCTGCAAAGCAGTGAGTCAATCAGTAAGATAAGCCATCACAAGTGATCGTGAATAGAACCGTGGACTAGGAGTAAAACAAAAGAAAACAGACCAAAACCGGGAGGGACTACATGAACTTGCCACTTCTTTCGTCATGAAGTGCTTTGAGAGGCTAGTCAAAGACCACAACACCCTCCCCGACACACTCAAACTTCTCCAATTCGTCTACCGCCCTGACAGATCCACGGACAACGCAATTGCCACTGCACTTCCCTCACCCACCCGAACAAGACATCATGCAAAACTACAAATCCCTGCAAGCTCCAGCACATTATCCCTAGCGTATGCCTTTGCTAACAGCTATTGTGTCAATTTAAAACTTGTGAGCCGAGTGGCGCAGCGGTCTAAGGCACTGCATCGCAGTGCTAGTGGCGTCACTACAGACCCGGGTTCAACCTCAGGTTGTGTTGCAGCCGGCTGTGACCGGGAGACCCAGAAAGGCGGCTCACTATTGGCCCAGCGTCGTCCGGGTTAGGCCGGCCGGGAGGTCCTTGTCTCATCTCGCTCTAGCGCCTCGTTGTGGCAGGCCGGGGCACATGCACGCTGACTTCAGTTGCACGGCGTTTCCTACGACACATTGGCGCGGCTGGCTTCTGGGTTAAGCGAGCAGTGTGTCAAAAAGCACTGCGGCTTGGCAGGGTTGCGTTTCCGAGGACGCATGATATATGGTAACTAGTTTCCTCTCGACCTTCCCCTCTGCGAGTCCATACGGGATTTGCAGCGATGGGAGAAAATGGGGTAAAAAGTACAAAATAAATACTGCACAAGAGAGTTCACAGAATTGTACATTTAAAGATATGTAGCCAATCAGTGCTAACATTAGCTAGTTAATGCATCGATTCGGCATTCTCGCCCAGATCATCATGGCATTTGTAGTTGTTTATGATATCCACATAAGCAGGTAATTAGCATCACATTTTTTGTGGGGCGAATACAGGCAAATATATTGATAAGTCACCTTGTCTTAGAGAGATTTACACGGTACATGAAATACAACCCTTTTTTTCTTAGTTTCTAAAATCCCCTATGGTGGAAATTAATGGTGGAAAAACGATTGGAACCATTTCCCTGTCTGACCGCTAGGTTTTATGGGTATTATGACTCATACTGTGGTACTCTATAGACACCACTAGTCAGCTACGTTTCCACCGACGTAGATGTATAATTGTCACAGTTGTTAACATTAATTATATATTACTTATTTGTATTGTTTTTATTTCACTTTGTGCTGCATTGTTGGAGCTGTAATTACATCTGACTATTAGCCCAGACTCTCTAATAAGAAACGTTTTGTTTGAAAAATGTTTCGCTACGGTACAATAACGAATGTACCCCATGTGATTGGGCACTCACTCTCTTTGAATCCAGATGGTTGATGGACACTTTGAAGCAATGTCAGGATCTCCCTCGCTGTCTGTTCCAGAACCTGGACCACTTTTCGAATGTCCTGGAAGACAACATGAGCCGTTAGCTGGCTAGACAACGGTATGAATTTGCAAAAACAAAATGCATGCATGTGTCCTCCTAACAATTGCAATGACTGTAGTTAGCTGCTAGCTAGCTATATAGCAAATGTCTGCAAAACATTTCTTGCACGCAGTTTACCATACAGCGCATTTTAAGTGGACATGTTATTCAATGCAAGCCTCACTGACTGTACAACTGAGTCAAATGCTAGCTTTGCAGTTCTGAGCTAGCTCGGTTGACAGAAACATTACCTCTCTTATTTCTTGATCCGCACTCAGAAAACCCTGAATGTAACTGAACATTTCCGGGACAGACATCTTTCTACAAATTATTGTATTTTGTAAAGGATATGGTAACTAGTTTTCTTTTGCACAATGAATCAAAACAGTTGGTAGCTAAACAAAAAAAAATACCAATGCGTGCACATGGGTCCTTCGTAAATGTGTCGCATGGAGGTGATGTCATCATTCTCCCATATCGATTTTTTTTGTTGCGTCACCAAATTATAACCAAGATAATGAAAATCTACGTTGCTACATTGTTAAAACATGAAAACGTTTGATTGTTGTGTTTGTCTCTTTTAGAATCAGTAAAATACCTCAATCTAAAAGTAAAATACAAGCGAAATTGTTTTATATAGATCATATTTATCAACGGGCCTACCTGGTTAATATACAAATATTTTGAAATACTGAATATATGCAGTAAAAACATTTATGTAGCAAAAAACAGCAGGCAAAAGTCCCGTAACAAGACTGTGAATACCTCTTTTCTACAAAGACCAAAGGAGCCATATTAGTAAAGTGCTTTAAATCACTATTTGTGACACAGTCAGTAATGTCACAGTAATATCCTTTCTATTGTTTGCTTGGTTACTCCTGGTCATACTGTACACTAGCCTATCAGCAGGCCATCACAATGTGGCTGGTTTCTAGGTGTTCCCAGTCTCTGATGGACTATCTTCTGAGGGTTCTGAAGTGTAGTATCCTTGTTCTTGGCTGTGGCTGCCTTGTCGCTTGGTGCTCAGATCAGTTTCTCTCTCTCTGGTGCTTTCTCAATCTCTGTGTAGTAGTCCAGGGCCTTTACACACCGAGTCTATGACGTGCTGCTACAGGGGCACAGAGAGGAAAAGGGTCACTCTGGAGAGGTTTACACAAATATGTCTGCTTGAGTTGGGCCAGTGCCAACCGGTGCAGACTACCGGCATGGCTGTGCCTTGCATTTTCTCCTGCTTGGGTACCGGCACATTTTTCACTCTAGAATATGAGTGAGTACCGGTAGCTTTTTCATTCCACAGCTAGTGGATGCAGTTGAAACACAATGAAGCTACGTTAGATAAGTGGTTGTAGGTGAAGATCTTACCTCCAGTCAGGTGAAGAGGTTGGCCAGCTCCATGAAAAGGTAATTGGACGAAGCCAATGAAGCCCTGGATCTTTGTTATTATAATTTCAACTCAATCATCAAGTTTGCAGACGACACTACAGTGGTAGGCTTGATTACCAACAACGACGAGACGGCCTACAGGGAGGAGGTGAGGGCCCTCTGAGTGTGGTGTCAGGAAAATAACCTCACACTCAACGTCAACAAAACAAAGGAGATGATCGTGCACTTCAGGAAACATTCAGTGCAGGTGCATCAAAGCAGGGACCGAGAGACTGAAAAACAGCTTCTATCTCAAGGCCATCAGACTGTTAAACTGCCAACATACTGACTCAACACTTTAAGAATGTAAAAATTGATGAAAAATGTATCACTAGCCACTTTAAACAATGCCACTTCATATGTTTACATACCCTACATTACTCATCTCATATGTATATACTGTACTCGATACCATCTACTGCATCTTGCCATCTTGATGTAATACATGTATCACTAGCCACTTTAAACAATGCCACTTTTATATGTTTACATACCCTACGTTACTCATCTCATATGTACATACTGTACTCGATACCATCTACTGCATCTTGCCTATGCCGTTCTGTACTATCACTCATTCATGTATTTTTTATGTACATACAGTGGGGCAAAAAAGTATTTAGTCAGCCACCAATTGTGCAAGTTCTCCCACTTAAAAAGATCAGAGGCCTGTAATTTTCATAATAGGTACACTTCAACTATGACAGACAAAATTACAAAAAAAAATCCAGAAAATCACATTGTAGGATTTTTAATGAATTTATTTGCAAATTATGGTGTAAAATAAGTATTTGGTCAATAACAAAAGTTTATCTCAATACTTTGTTATATACCCTTTGTTGGTAATGACAGAGGTCAAATGTTTTCTGTAAGTCTTCACAAGGTTTTCACACACTGTTGCTGGTATTTTGGCCCATTCCTCCATGCAGATATCCTCTAGAGCAGTGATGTTTTGGTGTCTGTTGCTGGGCAACACAGACTTTCAACTCCCTCCAAAGATTTTCTATGGGGTTGAGATCTGGAGACTGGCTAGGCCACTCCAGGACCTTGAAATGCTTCTTACGAATCCACTCCTTTGTTGCCCGGGCGGTGTGTTTGGGATCATTGTCATGCTGAAAGACCCAGCCATATTTCAACTTCAATGCCCTTGCTGATGGAAAGAGGTTTTCACACAAAATCTCACGATACATGGCCCCATTCATTCTTTCCTTTACACTGATCAGTCGTCCTGGTCCCTTTGCAGAAAAACAGCCCCAAAGCATGATGTTTCCACCCCATGCTTCACAGTAGGTATGGTGTTCTTTGGATACAACTCAGCATTCTTTGTCCTCCAAACACGACGAGTTGAGTTTTTACCAAAAAGTTATATTTTGGTTTCATCTGACCATATGACATTCTCCCAATCTTCTGGATCATCCAAATGCTCTCCAGCAAACTTCAGACGGGCCTGGACATGTACTGGCTTAAGCAAGGGGACACGTCTGGCACTGCAGGATTTGAGTCCCTGGCGGCGTAGTGTGTTACTGATGGTAGGCTTTGTTACTATGGTCCCAGCTCTCTGCAGGTCATTCACTCTGTCCCCCCGTGTGGTTCTGGGATTTTTGCACACCGTTCTTGTGATCCTTTTGACCCCACGGGGTGAGATCTTGCGTGGAGCCCCAGATCGAGGGAGATTATCAGTGGTCTTGCATGTCTTCCATTTCCTAATAATTGCTCCCACAGTTGATTTCTTCAAACCAAGCTGCTTACCTATTGCAGATTCAGTCTTCCCAGCCTGGTGCAGGTCTACAATTTTGTTTCTGGTGTCCTTTGACAGCTCTTTGGTCTTGGCCATAGTGGAGTTTGGAGTGTGACTGTTTGAGGTTGTGGACAGGTGTCTTTTATACTGATAACAAGTTCAAACAGGTGCCATTAATACAGGTAACGAGTGGAGGACAGAGGAGCCTCTTAAAGAAGAAGTTACAGGTCTGTGAGAGCCAGAAATCTTGCTTGTTTGTAGGTGACCAAATACTTATTTTACACCATAATTTGTAAATTAATTAATAAAAAATCCTACAATGTGATTTTCTGGATTTTTTTTCTCTCATTTTGTCTGTCATAGTTCCTCTCTCATCTTTTTAAGTGGGAGAACTTGCACAATTGGTGGCTGACTAAATACTTTTTTGCCCCACTGTATTCTTCATTCCTTGTGTGTATAAGGTAGTTGTTGTGAAATTGTTAGGTTAGATTACTCGTTGGTTATTACTGCAATGTCGGAACTAGAAGCACAAGCATTTCGCTACACTCGCATTAACATCTGCTAACCATGTGTAAACAAATAACATTTGATTTGATTGGAAGCTTGTCTGAGAGGATGGCTTTGGTCACCCTGTCCATGAATGGAGTCACAGGAAGACCCTCCAGCTTCTCCATGTCACTCCGAGGGAGAGCAGTAGAGAACAGGATGTGGTGAGATCCACACCACAGACTTAATTAGTATTATCCACTCTATTCTCCATTCAGAAGGAAGCAGTGTTTTAGCCATCACTACTCTAGACTAAGTTGACCTCTCCTGTGAACCACGTCTATAGAAGACTTTTGATCGGACAATAACATTTCACCCAAAGGATATTCTTTTTGGGACTTTCAATCGTTAATGTCTCGAATCTCACTAATCTAGACTAATCACTTATCATTTGATATTAATTTCTTTCAGCATTGTACAGGTTCATTTATTCTGTTCGCCTAGAATTACCCTGCCTTCTCACCAAGCCTAATTTATCCTCACCTATTTTAACATACCTATCTGCTACTTTCCGCAGTCAGCTTCCCATATACAGATAGACTATCAGGTAAAAACTTTATTTAGGTATGTTTATTGAATTATTGGCCATCCTATTTGTACGGAACAAGCGTCCTAATTCTCCAATGCGTACTATATCACTCCTTAATAATCCTTGGCTTGCAAAACCAGGCCGTATTAAGCTGTAGTTTATTTGATGGTAGCGCACCTTACCTCAGATCAATTTCGGACCTGCTTCCTTTTTATCGATATCCTGGTTAATACCCCTGGTAGAAACCCATTTCTATTTGTTCGGAATATTCAAGCACCTATTATTGATCAAATTCAACTCCTTCATAACATTTTAATCAATAAATATCCTAAATAATCCCTCCCAAATTCGAGAATAAAGTCTACTTTACCTGCTGCCGACTGGGATAAGCATTGTTCGTTTGAATCTAGTCACCCTCTCTGTCCTCTGTGATAATACGCAGGCCTGTTTCAATTTTAACCTCAATTCAGAGGTCAGGTCTTTAGTAAAACGAGTCAAAAACTCGTCCGTGCACGATTTTCCAGCGTACTACCTCCAGGCACAGGGAGAGGTATTTAGATCCGGCTCTCGAAGGACCAAATTGATAGAGGAATTCTAAATTCCTGTATGTTTTATTGCCAAAATCAATTCGCACTCATTTCTAATTCATTAATGAGTTGTAAGTTCATTAATTATGCATGAAGTAGATTGAGACCAGTCTTAAAAGCCAAAGGTAAACAGCGTTTATTACAAGAGAGTACTCAATGCATACACACATTTCCACAGGTTATAAACTGAAAATGACGTCAGCGTTTTCCAAACGTTCTATTTCACAAGCAGAGGGGCCCCCTAGCTCTTGAGCCTTCGCGTTATCAGCACGAAGTCAAGGCCAGTCAGTATAAATCAACATTCTAGACAATCTGGAGATGGCCCGTTCCCACCACCTGGAGATTTGTACAACTGAATGAACTAAGGAACAGACCTTCATTGTTACTAAACTCCTGACTACATTATATACAATTGGGAAAGGGAGCAAGAGAGAAAATTCACATGTACAGTACATTATAGCATTTGGACTAGTCAGTTCTGATTGGAATGTATACATAATTAGTCATTTCAACCATAATTTCCTCTATCAATAACCGTAAACATGTGTTTGTGGTGCGGAGGCAGCTAAGAAATACATTCTTTCTTGATGATGCCCTCTTATCCAGTTATACTGTTCAGATGTCAAATTTCTGAAAATGTTGTTTTCATTCTGTAAGAAAGACCAACAGTGTACTGTTGTCATCTGAAAAGTGTATCCACACCATAGCCCAACTCCAGCCACCCATACCACCCTTAACTTCTCCAGAAACTCAAAAGACACAGCAAAGTGGTGGTTCTCCAAGGGGGAGATTGTAGTGCAGGGCCACTTCAGTATGAACATTTCTCTGAAAGATAGGGCTGATGTGAGCTATCCGTTGACTCGGATGCACTCACACATACACACAGAGTGTGCACTACTGTATCTGTGGTGGTCAGATATAGTAGATGGGTCAACTGGTAGGAGTTGTTGTATCCCGTGTGATCAAGGTCGTGACAGACTGCAGAGGTCAGTATGGTGAGCAGGTCAATGGCGTCAATCTTACTTTTCAGGTCACACATTTGGTCAGCCAGATCAGCCCACACATCTACCAGTGAATAAAGAATCATCTTAAGAGGAGAAGTCCAGAGAGAATACAGCTCAATGATGGATACTTGCTTTAAGTCCAGAGAGAATACAGCTCAATGATGGATACTTGCTTTAAGTCCAGAGAGAATACAGCTCAATGATGGATACTTGCTTTAAGTCCAGAGAGAATACAGCTCAATGATGGATACTTGCTTTAAGTCCAGAGAGAATACAGCTCAATGATGGATACTTGCTATAACATTCATCCGCATGAATTATACTAATAGACAACATTTACAATTGGTTTTGGTTTATTGCTAAAGGACTTCTATGGTTGTGTGGTGTCACAGTGCTGTGTTATTACATGTTTAGTACAACTTAAATGTATATCTACCGGTACCGCCCTGTATATAGTCTTGCTATTGTATTTTACTGCTGCTCTTTAATTACTTGTTACTTTTATTTCTTATTCCTTAATGATTTTTTTTTACTGCGTTGTTGGTTAGGGGCTCGCAAGTAAACATTTCACGGTAAGGTACCTGTTGTATTCGGCGCATGTGACTAATAACATTTGATTTGATATTGAAATTGTGCAGGCCAAGTAAAAAAAAAGAACATCTACATCATGTTATCACTGGTTGGTCTTCAATAAATCAATGTCTTAGCTGGCAAACCACTGAATGATTCGATTGAGTATTTCTTCAATGGAGGGACTTGGATGTCCTTCACCAATTAGCAGTGGTGTAAAGTACCCTGACACCCAAAAGCACTTGTTACATTTTGAATGCTTAGCAGGACATCATTTTTTTCCCAAATTACACACTTATCAAGAGAACATCCCTGGTCATATTATGTCATCAGTCTGCATTGATACTTAAGTATATTTAAAACTAAATACTTTTAGACTTTTACTCAAGTACTATTTTACTGGGTGACTTTTACTTGAGTAATTTTCTATTTATGGTATCTTTATTTTTACTTAAATATGACAATTGGGTACTTTTTCCACCACTGCTCACAACCCACTTCTCTGCTACTTCTACTGTGTAAGAAAGTCCATTGGTACATTTTTCTAAGTAAAGTGGAAAAAGACAAATTACATTTGACATTTTAGTCATTTAGCAGACGCTCTTATCCAGAACGACTTACAGGAGCAATTGGGGTTTTGTGCCTTGCTCAAGGGCACATTGAATAGATGGGGAACTCACCAATTGTCAAAAGTTGTGGTGATGAGGTACTGTCTCACTTCCTCTGATACCTTGAGGGAACTGTGGGGAACATAAAATGACTGTTCTGTTATTTTCCTATGAAAAAAATAATCTCAGTTGCAACGCTACCATTCAAGCAATGTAGTCTGGATAAGAGTGACATGAGCCTAAGATTATATTCATTTGATATCACACTGTCTCTATCGACAGAGAGTGTAAAAAGCAAACCTGCCTCATCTGCAGGAACTTTTCCTGTACATGTTCACACTCCTCTGTGGTCTTGCACAGGCTTATCTTGTGGTTGAAAGGAGAGGACTTGTGTGTTCTTCAGACAGCTCTTTGAACAGTCCAAGCCAGCTGAGATGTTCACCACTTTGTAGGGAGACGGATATAGTCGGCTAGGTGGAGAACACGGTGAAGTTACATACTGGGAAATGAATGAGCCTTTTCATAAAATGTATCAAATTGAAGCTGTGCAGCATCAAAAACACAACCTACCTCAAGTTTCTCCCGTAATGACTTCTCCTTTCTCTTTATCTCATACAATGTTGCAGGAGTCTCACCAGCCTCAATCAGGATCTTGTTCTCCAAGCCCTGCAGTCTGGGGTAAAGAACATATGGCCCTACTGACTTACAAAGCTTCCTCACATGGGCAGACAGTTTCAGAACTGGCCCCAACCTTGTGAATGGTTGATTCTATATGTTTGCTATATTCTTTATTCTATATTACAGTACCAGTCAAACATTTGGACACACCTACTAATTTAAGGGTTGTTCTTTATTTGTACTTGTTTTCTACATTTTAGAATAATAGTGAAGACATCAAAACTATGAAATAACACATATGGAATCATGTAGTAACCAAAAAAGTGTTAAATCAAAATACATTATATATTTGAGATTCTTCAACGTAGTCACCGTTTGCCTTAATGACAGCTTTGCACACTCTTGACATTCTCTCAACCAGCTTCACCTGGAATGCTTTTCCAATGGTCTTGAAGAAATTCCCACATATGCGGAGCACTTGTGCCCAAACTTTTGACTGGTACTGTATATGTTCTTTACCTTTTCTCCATGGAGGAGAGGTCAAATCATAGTGCCACAGCAAGCTCCACACCTGCAACATGAGCTACACAATTGATTAAAATACCAAAGTCAATATACACAGTATACAGTACAGGCCCTTATGAAACAAACAAGAGTTAGAACACAATAACAATGCAAATCTGGCACTGTCAACCAAATCGCTCTGGTGCCATAGCACAGAAAACCTAACATCTCACTGTTGCAGTCAGCAGCCACCACCTCTAGCTTATAGCAGGAGTTAGGACTGGTGGGCTCCAGGCATGGGGAGATGTTGATGACATTGCCCTAAGGGTTGTACAGCTTCAGAATGTCGCGGGGTCCCGCCTCAGCTGCCGATCGGAACAGATCTGGAAAGTAACAAACTTCAATCAATACTAGTTTGTCTGAGTTGGGTTTTGCAATCAAACACACAATCAGACACACACTGCCCAGAGCTCTCTTCACAGCAGGTGAACAAAACACCACAAGCCTTTGATGTGCTCAGCATCTAGGCCAAGCTTTTGGCAATGATTTTCATACACACATAAGAGTAAATATTCTTGCCAGGGTGTCACGACCTGGCCATAGAGAGGCTTTTATTCTCTATTTTGGTTAGACCAGGGTGTGACTAGTGTGGGCATTCTATGTTCTTTTTTCTATGTTTTTGTATGTCGTTTGTTTTGGCCGGGTATGGTTCTCAATCAGGGACAGCTGTCTGTTGTTGTCTCTGATTGAGAACCATACTTAGGTAGCTCTTGCCCACATGGGTTTTGTGGGTAGTTGTTTTCTGTTTTGTGTATTGCACCTTGCAGAACAGTTTTTGTTTTGTTCAAATGTTTCGTATTTATTAAACATATTATGAATACTTACCACGCTGCACCTTGGTCCTCTTCTCCCCCCGATAACATTCGTTTCACAGGGGCAGTTCTGTAAAGGGGTTATCTAAAGTTATCAATAGATGGTGAAAACATACTCCCAAGGAAGAACAGGGAGAAGAAAATAAGAGGGGAAAATTAGAACGGAAAAAAATCCTATGTTTGTGAGCTCCAAAGAGATTTGCCAGCACTCAAATCTAGCCAGTAGGCAGAAGCTTTGAAAGAAAATTAATTCTCATTACATTAGAAACTATTAGATGCATTTCATTATATTTTATCATTCAATTACAGCCCTTCATGCCTGCACTCTTTAAAAAAAAAGTGTTATTCAGAACCTTAAAGGGTTCTTCAGCTCCCATTGGAGAAACCTTTGAAGAACCCTTGTTGGTGGCAGGTAGAACCCTTTTGGTTCCAGAAAGAACTCTTTTGGGTTCCATGTAGAACCCTTTTTTACAGAGGGTTCTACCTGGAACCAAAAAAAGGTTCTCCTATGGGGACAACCAAAGAACCCTTTTGGAACCCTTTTTTTCTAAGAGTGTGCCATTGGTACTGTTTGGAAAATAATATTGTTAATATGTTATGTATTCATTTATTTGAAGGGACTTTAAGTAAATCCCCTTCCCTCATTTAGGAAAAGGCTATATGGACACTCCTAACATGCAAACCGATATCTAATTTCAGAAAAGTTTAGATTTAGGGTCAGTGTTAAGTTTGGTTAAGGTTAGGGCTTATGTAGGTGTCAGTTTTAGATTTTGGTTCGTTTTTTTGCAGGTCAGTAGTGTCCTTATGAGCTCTTCCACCTCACAGAAACAATGGTGAGACCTCCCCTCTTAACTGTGATGTATTGTAGCTCTCGCCATAACCCTCACATTGATACATCACATCTCTAGACTCCGTTCTAAAGATGCCATATGCACACCATGTTAGCTTTGACAAAAATGCTGTAAGTGCAGAGTGTTGATTTTAGCTGATCCTGCGTCTCACTGTCTGTAGGTTCTAACCTGTTAGTGCATGCTTGACGCTTCATCTCTCTCTCTATCGATACAGACTGTCTTCTTATTTTTCAATGGATCTCTCTAGTTGAGGACAGGGATTGAATGTGTTTGCCTCTCCTGATAGACTCCAGTTACGTAACTCTTTTAGGTCTCATAGGCTGCGATTACACAGGCAGCTGAATTCTGATACTTTGCCCAATCATTGGTCAGATCAGATCTTTTGCCAATAATTGGGCAAAAGATCAGAATTGGGCTTCCTGTGTAAACACAGACACAGTGCTTTACTTGAGTTCTGATCCACCGTTCGCTCTGGAAGAGAAGCAATGGAAGATCTCTGTGCTTTTAACCTTTCTCTCTCTGTACTTTTTATTTCTGAGATTTTGAGATGTTTCTCATATCAGAGTTATTGTAATACTTGGTGTAAATTGCAATCTACATCGTCTATAGTTTTAAGCAGGCTGTAAAGGTAATGCATTTTGATGTTGCATTAAAAAAAAACACACTGGATATGATCAAAAACTAAATTATGTTCCAAACAACAAAATATGACTTATACTACATTTCAAAGATAATTAAATAATGTGATATTACTTGAATTGCCTACCTTTGACATCCTGGTTAGGTCAATCCACTGGAAACTCTGCCTGCTCTAGGAAACTCTGCCTGCTCTAGGAAACTCTGCCTGCTCTAGGAAACTCTACCTGCTCTAGGAAACTCTGCCTGCTCTAGGAAACTCTACCTGCTTCCTTCCTATTTTGTTATGACAACAGCTTTTATCCAGAGGTGGAAAAAGTCATAAAAAGTCATACTTGAGTTAAAGTAAAGATACCTTTATAGAAAATGACTACTTGATTAAAAGTATTTGGTTTAAAATATACTGAAATTATTTATACTTTTACTTTTGTTATTTAAAATTCATGATATTAAGCAAACCAGGTGGCACCATTTTCTTGTTTTTTTTATTTACGGAAAGCCAATGGCACACTCCAACACTAACCCTAACCCGACATAATTTACAAACAAAGCATTTCGGTTTAGTGAGTCCGCCACATCAGAGGCAGAAGGCATGACCAGGGGTGTTCGGTTGACAAGTGCTTGAATTAGACTATTTTCGTGTCCTGCTAATCATTCAAAATGTAAGGAGTATTTTTGGTTGTCAAGGAAAATGTATGGAGTAAAAGTACAATATTGTCTTTAGGAATGTAGTAAAGTAAAAGTTGTCAAAATATAAATAGTAAAGTAAAGTACAGATATATAAAAAAAATATACTGAAATAGTACTTTAAAGTATTTCTACATAAGTACTTTACACCACTGCTGTTATCATGATAAAATAAGAATAAAGGTGTTGTGGGTCCAATCAAGAGATGCCTTGCTATCCCTCCGGCCCATAGGTGACGCTGTTTAGAAATAAGGACAACTGTAGTTGACTCAACTAACTCGTCGTTGAGTGTAGTCACGTGGGTTACTTGGCGGAAGAGAAGAAAACGTGGTCATTTTGGGATCGGAACGTCGTGTGTTCTCTCGCGAATAATTTTACTTCTGTTAAAATAATAAAATAACTGTCATGACAGAAACAAAGGCACCGGCGGCCACTAAGCCGACTAAAGCTTTACTTGCTTTGAACCCTAAAGAGGAGGCTGAATTCAAGAAGAAAGTCCAGGAGGTGAAGAAGCGACCCAACAAGGTTAGTTTTCCCAAACGCATGCGACTCTACCAGTGGCCTGAAAGCTAACGACAGTCCACATGTGGAACTTGCAATCTAGCTAGACTGCTACAATTAAATAATAATCCTCGTTTATTTTAAAAATGGACTTGTTAGTTCATCCAACCATTTGTTTTTTTTAGTTTGTTTCATCAGGCGATGTGCTGCTTGTCACTAACTTGCTAACTATTTATTTATTAACTTGCTAGGTAACGAGCTAACGTTAGCTATAAAACTCGGACAGAGTATTGATGTTCTTAGTCAATTTTGGATTATGCTTTGACACATCTTACTCATTTTTCTACAGGGACACCAAATAAGTCCAGGAGTGATTTATGTTGGTCACCTTCCCACTGGCTTGTTTGAACCTCAGCTCAAATCCTACTTTGAACAGTTTGGAAAAGTCGTCAGGTTACGACTGGCCAGGAGTAAAAAGGTATCGTCGATCTTTGATCAGTGATCTTATGAATAAGATGGTGGATATTTCCAGCCTACTTACTTGTCAAGGCAAACATGTCATTTATATTTTGACAAACATACTTTCACATGCGTATCACTTGATTCATCACAGGTTTATGGCCCCGTCTGAAAATTACCTCAGGTGTACCAGTTGCCTGGGGTGAGATAACAGTGCCTAGAGTATTGTGGTACGTTAAGCTTATTGCCTGCTCTGTATAGCAGTGTGATTAAACCCATGTGCCCACACGAACTTACTGTATAACCACTCATGGGAAAGATTCATGCCACTCATGCATAGCTATATATCATTAATGGCAAGTGAACATGGATGGAATTAGTGTTTTATGGTAAAACCTAAATAATACATGATATGATAGAGATCAGGTTGAGGGTAACCCGTTCATAGACGCTAACTACCTTTAGCGCCTACTGAGGATAGTATTTTATGGCCAGAGAGCCCTGATGCACATTCTAAACTTTAAGATGCATTTGTTGTGGTAATGTTTTTAGAAACATAAAGAACATCTTTCATATCACCCAGAAATAATTGTCTAAAAACAGCAGCTTAACTTACTACACCTATAGGTTAAGGGTTAGTTTTTCCACACAACCATGTCTCTAGCATGTGCCGAACTCCTGTGCATAACTGGGGCGGATGTGTAGTTTGTCAACTGGAGGCGCACACAGCATATGGATCTAGCACTCTAAAACTGCTACAGTAAGCATATCTTTTTTTTAAAATATTAAACTTTTTTTTTCTCGCTGATATGAAAGATGAGGGTCACATGTTTCGAAAACCCCAAGTGTAACAGTATAGACTTCACGTCCGTCCCCTCGCCCCGACCTGGGCGCGAACCAGGGACGCTCTGCACACGTCAACAGTCACCCTCTAAGCATCGTTACCCATTGCTCCACAAAAGCCGCGGCCCTTGCTGAGCAAGGGGAACCACTACTTCAAGGTCTCAGAGCAAGTGACGTCACTTCACATCGGCTACACAAGCAATGATGGTCATTTCTAGAAGTTTAAACACCGCCTCAGAATTGTCGTTAACACGCAGCCAATGGTGGCTTTATCGAACCGCAGAAAACTCCATGGATAAGGGGGGTTTCGAGAGCTAGATTGAAGGGGGATCCAGTGAAACATTTGACCTTTCTCCTCTCAGACAGGTGGGAGCAAAGGTTATGCATTTGTGGAGTTTGACTGCGACGATGTTGCCAAGATCGTGGCTGAGACCATGAACAACTACCTGATGGGCGAGAGATTGATCAAATGTAAGTTCTGAAGAAATAAGCTGCCCTTTTGCTACTAATTTAAACCCAGAGTCATACGTTCAGGTCTAACGTTTGCCCCTTGCTCTTGATGTCTTGTAGTGTGTGTGTTTTGTGGGAGGAGAGAAGACAGATGCACTAATAAAGTTGTATTCTGTTCCACAGGTCACCTGGTCCCCACTGAGAAGGTGCATGAGAAGCTGTTTGTGGGATCACAAAGAGAGTTTAAGAAGCCCAGGCAGCCTGCTGTGGCTCGCTATAACAAGAGACACACACCAGAGGAGGTCACGGAGATGACTGGAAGGCTACTGCGCAAAGAGTCCAAGCTCCGCAAGAGGCTAGCAGAGAAGGGAATTGACTATGACTTCCCAGGATTTGTAAGTTTTGCATTTGACTCAACAGTTCAATAGATGTTTCTTTGTGTGAAATTAAAGTCAAAATTCAATACGTTCACATTTTCAAAACAATTTGAATGTATTGAATTTGATCCTGCATTATTGACTTGTATCCTAATCTATTGTAAACCCTTGAAGGCTTCCCAAGTGCCACAGAAGAAAACGTTAGATGACACTGTGAATGCGTCCACATGTAGTGAGGTAAGGACAATTAATCTGAAAATAACACATTTTTGAATGACTACTTTGAACTACAGAATGCTTTTTTTGTTGTATATAGCTATGCTTTTTGGCACATTCTGAAACTTACCTCAGGTGTACCAGTTGTCTGGGGTGAGAACTGTGCCAACAGTATTGTGGTACGTTAAGCTTATTGCCTGCTCTGTATAGCAAGGTGATTAAACCCATGTGCCCACAATCACATCACGATATCTAACAAGTAAATGATTCTCGCACTCAGTAAGCAAAATACCCACTCATTGACTCATAGAGATACATCAATAGAGGCTGACCTCATAGAGACCCATAGCTCTGAAATGCCCTGGGTATAACATCCTCTGTGTTGATATGTTTCCCCTCAGGATGTCACCCCAGTGTGCACCCCCTCTGTCCTGGAGAGGAGGAGGTCCATGAAGATCAATGAAGATGACAGCGACGGTGAAATCATCATCAAGAATACACCAGCCCCCAAAAAGTCCAGAGGCAAAAGTGAAAGAGCAGAGTCAGATGACGAGTGCTCCTCAGAGGAGGAGACTGAGGAGTCCTCCTTCCTAGAAGGGGGAGAAGAGCCTTCGGAGGGTGATGTGGAGCCCATTGTCAAGGAAGGAGGCGCTGATTGAACGAATGCCAACACCGATGTTGAAGGACAATAACTTGTTATAATTGCCTTGCATGTAAAGCAGAGACATTTGTACATGGTGGTTGGTTGGTCCTCTATATAATTTCCCAGAGAATGGCTAAAGAGCCAATGACTGTTGGCAGTTGAGGGTTAACCTACGAACCTGTATAGCGCCCCCTAAAGCCCCACAGCTATACCATAAGGTGGAATGACAAAGCAGAAAATGTACTTGTTATGTCTTTGGTGGCTCGTAAATGAGGCACACCTAATTGTAAATTTAACAAACTATGAGAAAACAACCATTCTCAGTAGTTGGGTGGGATTGCATTTGACTGGAGCCATACAGACTAAAAATATTGAGTTATCATTATTTTTTGTCGGTATTAGCGACATGGACTCATGCGGATATCATCCACCTGCAGTAATTTTAGATTGCGTTTATTTGTCAATGTGCTTTGGTAATTTGGGTTGTCAAAATAAATGGTCATGATCTGTAATACATGTAAAAGCTTGACTTTGGGTTTGGATATCACATCACAATGCCATGACCGCAGTCTATTCTATGAAAATATCTGTTTATGCCAGAAGATGTCGCTGAAGACTAGTGGTTTACGCCTCGGTCACACCGACAGGGTTTTTAATTGTGGTACAGCAGAAGTGCAGTAATTTCCAATGGAAAGCAGCGTCTGTGCTGCATATGTTGGATTTATCTGACGTATGCGTCAATCTACGCGTAGACGGCTTGACAAAAATTGTAGCAGAATGTGACTAGAACTTTTGTTGCACACATCCAGATGTTGCACACTATTTCGCGCAGACACGATTGGTGTGATCAAGGCATTACTAGTTTGACAGGTTCAGAGCAACAGGACATGAGTCGCTTGGGTGGCTCTTGCACCATTGCGCCTCCCTTCACATAAACTACTGAGTTGCTGTGGCACTCTTCAAATTTAGAAACGCTGCATTCACACAACTATTAGCCACATCAAGGGCAATTTAATCCGCTGAAGAAAATATATTTAGGAGGGAAGTAGTGAACAGAAATGTGCATTCGCTCATTTCCAAGCGCATCCCCACGTCAATACCATTATTGTCCAGCAAACGGTATTCCGGGTGGCGACTGAGGTGCCTCGATGCTGCTCAATAGTCATAACCCGACAATATTTACAAAGACTTCAGAAATTTGTATTGATCTGAGTATGGCATGGTAAGTAATAAGACAAACCGTTTCAAATGTATGCATGCTTTCATTCAGAATAGATTATCACGTTGTGTGAAGTAACGTTAGCTAACAGTAAGCTAGCTATGTGTGGTGTTTCATTTAACGTTAGCTAATCAATGAAAAAGGGCTAGCGCTAGTTCAAATAACAGGGTATCTACTGTAACGCTTGACTCCGGTCCATAGTTGCTACAATTGTTGTCAAAATATGCGGTTGTTTTTTAACGTGTTTTCATTTAACTGTCAGTCTCTTATAGGAATTAGTGGTATATTTTAACCAGACAGCGCTTGACTAAGCAATAACTGGCAAGCACATACGACTGCTGCTGTTGGCTAGCTGTCAGCCACAAGCAGATACAAAAGCTAGCTAACGTTAGATACAGTAGAAAACTGTACAAGGCTACTTGTGCAATAATTCAAGCACACGGATACTTGTCATAATTGTGTCTGTTTATTATCGGCAGCTAATCGTTCCTGCGTTCCCTGTGTTTTCAGTGTAAATACCAAAATAATGGTGCGTGACAAGTCTTGCTTGTGTTGTATGACTTCTTCGGTTGTGGGTCTGACAGTCTTTGTTTAAGTAATCCTCTGTGAGTGTGTTCTGCCTATTCATGCAATCAGACAGTCCCCACAAACTGACAACCATGATAATACGGTTTTGGAACCATATAGCATGGTCCCAAGACTCCCATGGCATGATAACGACCATAGGAGTTAGCAAAACCACAGCGACTTTGGACCCGACTATATCACCCATACATTTAACAGATATTTCATATAAAATTGCCTACTTCATGGTTCTTAGTTTGTGGGTAATGTCAGACTTTCTGACAGTGCAAATCTTTGTCCCTTTAGCAGTTTGGCATGTCTGACGAACTCCGACTACAGTTGTATTGCCCAGACACAGACAAATTCGACATACTTCTTAGGAGAATTATGCATTTCTTGCTGGCAGGTCACATCATACACAAACAAAGCCGATTTGATATGACGTGTCAACATTGCAGTAGGGCATTTCCACATAAAGGACCCATGAGAAACAGCATCTGAAGTTCATAGGAGCATGTCAAATGAGTATTTCATTTCATTTTTTATTTTAATTTTTAATTAAAGGTGTATATATACATTTTCCATCCTAAAAATTAGGAATAAACAAAGGCTTTAGTCATATACGTAAAGCTTAATCAAGAGCAGTGATACTATCAACAGTAGTGTGCGGCTTTCTTATTTTTTCTCATCTTATTGAACTGTTACCATCCACTTGCAAAAAAAGATAGCTCAGATGTGCGAGTGCCTTTGAATTTGAGTCAAACAGATAGAAAAGAGGTTTTAGACAACATCTATCAGAAAAAGTCTTAAAAGGTATTAGAAATAGATCACCACACAGTAATGTTGAAGTAAAGACCCTGTCAACTAATATCAACACTTCTCTATAGTAAACAAATCATAATATTTGCCTTCTGTCAGTTTAAGAATCATTAACTTGTGCATTGAAATTCCGTTCGAAAAAAACAAATTGCTAACATAATTACTGCAGTTGAATTGGCTACAATGGGAAATCATAGTAGTCACAAACCACAGTTGGGTTACCTGCTAGTTTACTCCCTTCCACTGGCATACTGTTATGTTCAGCTCATAACTTTTCTTTCTCTATCTGTCATCTGGTGGTCAAAGCAAGACTGAAAACAGTCTGGAAAACCTCTCCCTCTTTCTCTGCCATTCTCACTCTCTTTCTTCTCTCTCTCCAGTTAATGTCACCTCTCCCAGTTCTTAATGACACCTACCACCTACCCTCTTTCCATTTAAGTATCCTCCCCGACTGGGCACCGGATGTCCATGGACGTAGAAAACTCGTTGAAATTTGGTCGGACCGCCTTGGCCAGACCAAATCTGAACCACTCATAGATGTATATGTTTCACATGTTTGTACAGTAGAGAACAGTAAAGAAAAGTACAGCACAGCAGTGTAGCGAACACTATAGTACAGAAATGTACTGTACTGAAGATATCTACTTCACTGTGCTGTACTGTGATGTACAAACTTGTGAAACATAGACGTCTATGATTGGTTCAGATTTGGTCTGGTGTGGACCTGGCCTTATTTGGGGGCAGGCTCTTTTGGCATACATTTTAAAATGAAAAATCTGAGTCTGTGCCCTTTATTGTGGAATTGCCCAGTAACACACCGGGCTTAGGGGCTCAAGTGAACTCTACATTGACCCAAGTTGCCATGGCGGCAGGTTGTGTAGCATTTACAATTTGAAGACAGGAGGGTGGGATTGTGTTAACGACCTTCCCTTTTCTATTCTTGACCCCAGGCCTTCCCGGGAACTAGGGACCACTAAGCTATGAAGCTCTTTCCTTCCAGACCTTCCCTGCTCTCCTTCTCCAGTTACTGTCACTTCATGAGCCTTACCCACGGCTGCTCTCACAACCATCATCTCTGCCCAGCCTGGTACTAACGGAGTGGCTCAGACTCACTTCAACACAAAGAAGAAAAAAAAGAGAGCGCGAGAGAAGAGAAGAAAACCCTCCGCAGCTGCCATCCAGACACACATGGTGCATAGCTGCCATTCCCCAGGCTCCCTCCATCCCCGCGGCCTGACCTCTAGCTAGCTCCTCGCACCCATCACACAGCCTAGTTCACGGCCTGCCCAAGGGATATAAATAGGCTACATCAATCCAGTGTTTGGAGCCTGCTCTTGTGTTGCCTTTTTTTTCCAGGGCACACACGCCCGGTGGGGGTCACACCCATTTGTATTCGGCCTTCCCACTGCCTGGATCAGTGGAAGCTAGTGGTGGGACCGAAGAGGGAGAGTCGAGGCCGAGACCATGGAGGTCAATATGGAGTACTGTCTGGCCCAGGTGGTGCAGAAAGACCTGGGGAGGAAGGTGCAGGTGGGACAGGAGCTCATAGATTACATCCTGGATAAGGATAGGTCCCAGGATCTGGAGCAAGACCAGACAGGTCTGGACAGGATGGTGGACAGCATCGCTACCACCTGGGTCAACTGTTCCAACTTCAAGGTAAGAGGGGTGAATATGCAGTCAGATAGCAGCTAGATAGCTGAGAGGCATAGATATATAAAGGGCTTCATGAGAGTAGTTAGCTACTTGTTCTAATATTTCTACATTTATCTTTTTTTTTATTTGTGTGTATTGTTTTGTACTGTTGGAGCTAGGAACATAAGCATTTCGTTACACCCGCGATAACATCTGCAAAATATGTGTAAGCGACCAATATTTATTTTATTTTATTTACATGTCATCAATGGTTAATGCAAAAAAGAAATCCAATTACTGAAACGTAAAGATGCAATATGTAACTTTTTCGGTGACCCCACAAAATTAAAATAGAAATGTGAGTTATAGAGCTGCCATTCTCATTGAAAGCAAGTCTGAAGCGGAAGAGCTGTTCTATGTGCAATATTTCTATGCTTCAGGTTTTTAAATTGATTCTTTGCTTCTTTTACTTTCTGTTTTGTACAACAGCTTAAAATACAATATTTTTGATTATGGAAAATATATTTCACAATGATTTAGATGGTACAATGATTCTCTTCATTATACTTGCTTGTTTTGTCACATAAAGTGAAATTAGGCAAACTTGATTAGAATTTTAGCAACCAGGAAATGGCAGAGCGATTTCTGCATAGTGCATCTTTAAGTTGATCTCAGATCGATTGTCTGCGTGACCAAGTTAACCTCTGCTTTGATTTAAAAAAAGTTATGACCATGCTTTTGAAATTCCATTTTTCAATTGAAATGTTTCAATCCATATGATGGAAATCCGTCGCAGTGACTGAGAACTTTAACTCTTCCATCATTCTTAAAAGTAGATATCAAAGCCACTCTGGAGATATATTGAGAGTGGTGAATGGGGATAGTGTTGTCAAGAGATGAAGAATATGGCCAGACTGTCCAATATCCTTTTGGGGATTTGTCCTCTGGCTATTGTTGGGTTGGTAGACAGAGTAAACTAATGGCATTGATCTTGTGTTGGCATTCAAACATGTTGGTTTTCAGAGGTCAGAGGAAGTTTTCAATTTCATCTGTGTTATTCAGTAGATAAACAACATAATCACGCTTTTCAGATACGAATACAAAACATTTTTTTGGGGGAAAGACACACTTGTTGTCTTTAAGCTCCAGATAGTTGGACTTGTGATGAATATGTATTGTGCTCTGAGAACCATAATGTTAGTGACATTAATGCTGATTTGAGGAAGCATCTTCGATAGGTGCCCTCATTAAAGGGATACTTCAGAATTTTGGCAGTGAACTCATGGGTACCATTTTTTTGTCTCTGCATGCAGTTTGAAGGAAGTTGCTAACTAGCATTAGCACAATTGCTATGCAGTGTTAGCGCAATGACCGGAAGTATATGGTAACTGCTAGCATTCTAGTAGAGGCCATAGACTTCCAGTCATTGCGCTAGCGCTAGTTAGCATTGGCTCTCAAAACTACCTCTAACTTCCCTCATACTGGATGCAGAGACATACAAATGGGACCCATGAGTTCATCTGACTCTGGGAAAGTAAATTGCTAAAATTCCAAAGTATCCCTTGAAGTTTAATGACATGAATCAACAAACCTGATTAAAACATTATTGTATTATGTGGCTGAGCTGACCCATAAGATATCCGTTCCAAAGCAGATCTTTACAGGGATACCAGTTCAAATTCTTTCCTCCTTACTAAGCATGTTTTATAGAGCATTAACTGGCCTATGTAATGTGCCTGAGACAAGCAGAAGAACTCCACTGAACAGAATGGCAATGAGTCCTTTCTTCCATCTACAAGGATCACTTTACCTGAATCCTGCTCAATGCTTTCACACTGACCTTACACCTTAACATAAACTTCATTGTTTTATAAAAAGAAATAGCTAAAATATTCATGTAAAATTTGAAGATTGTTAATAATTTGGAATTCTTCCTGGGGCATAAAGGCCTATGACTTACAGTATCTAGCCCAATTTTGAGGACATATGTCCGATATGTCAGTGCTTCTATTCTATCCCATCTTTCTGTGTGGATATTTCCTTGCATTGTTTACGAAGCTGGTGATTTATTGTTGTGATACGCAGCTTATTGTATGCTGGTACCTTTTGAGATATCTATCTAGACAAAACCATACTTTCCCTGGCCTACATAGTTTAAAGTGGGTCTCAGACTTCTGTCCGCCCTGTTTTCCCTCCTTGCAGTCCCTGTGTTTAGCTGCCTTTGCCCCGGGGCTCAGGCCCTCTGAGCTGGTAAACTAAGGCTAAGTGCTCCAGGCTCTTCCCTTCGCCTACTGTTTCTGGCACAGCTAGGAAGATGGTCATTAGGGCTGTGGCACATTATCAGTCGGTGGGCTATCTTACACCCAACACATGGAATTTGACTGTGGTCATGACTTGTGACTGCTGGTGTGACGGTAATACGGTCACCATTACAGCCCTAATTAGGACCTAGGTGTTGTGTTGGTACAGAGAGCTAGAGAGACAGACAGAGAGAGAGGCTTTAGGCCTAATTTGAGCTGGCCTGATTACTGCTCAGCTGAAGGGGCTCCATGTGGGTTATGTGATGACATAGTGAGAGGGGTTCAGGGATGGGGCTCCACAGGGCCGAAGAGGGTTGTCTTCACTTTTTGCTTGCAGCCCAGACTCTCCACAATCTCATTTGTACCAATAGGCTTCTGACCTGGATCCTTCAGTGATGACACTAGTGCTCCGTTACAGGTCAAAGGGCTATGGTTCCAAAAGTCTTCCTCCTTTTCGCCACATCATTGTTTTTGTAAAATGTAGTATGTTTCTGTGTGCTTCTAAAAGCTTAATGTTGGTCGCTGGTTAAATCAGGGTCAAAGGTCAGATGGGGCAGTTGGACCATTGACAGGAAAATTCTCCTCTGTCTACATTGTCTGGTAGTGTAATGATTCTCTGCTGTGACTCTGAACGGCAGGCCAGGCAGTGCCTAGACCTTGGAGCGGAGCGTGCCTGGACGCAGACTGCGGCTGATGGGCTGAGTAATGTGGAAAGTATTTGGGGAGAGAGACAGTGTGTGGGGAGGGGACCACAGCTTTTCACTTTGAACACATTGACTGTGGTCTTCGTGGATTGTGATCCTCCTTGAAACCTTGAACTAGGACTGTATCTGGTTCCGTCATCACTACAGGTCTGTTGATTGTCTTCATTGAATGGCAAGAGATCATATGTAATGGAATGAACAAGTGGTACTATAGGCATACCCATTCCCCAACGGAACAATAGTGAATCTCTCCTCCTACTATTCTACATATAGGCCTGCCAACATAGTAACTGTCACTGCTCTACCTAAGCTGGTAATGGAGTGACGTGTGTGGAATTACTGTAGTAGTATTACTGTAGTATTACAGTAGTCTTTAATCCTTCATTTGGCAGACTATCCCATTAAGACTTACAGAGAGGACAGGGTGAGGGATAACAACATAGTACCATGTCTGTCCCCTCAGCTCACAGTGAACTTCATCTTGATTCATACATATGCAATGAGGACATATAGTCTAACAACCGAGGAAGAGCTGTGATCAGTTTGGTAGTAGTTGACATTTCCTTTCTTAGTGTTTTTTCTGCTGCAGTCTCCTCCATACAAGGGTGTGTCTGTATTGACTCAGCAGCCTTGCCTCACTTCAACATCCCTAATGTTAATTCATGTTTTATCTTTCCCTTTCAAGATGATACAGTACAGTTGAAGTCGGATGTTTACATACATCTTAGCCAAATACATTTAAACTCATTTTTTTCCCTCACAATTCCTGACATTTAATCCTAGTAAAAATTCCCCGTCTTAGGTCAGTTAGGATCACCACTTTATTTTAAGAATGTGAAATGTCAGAATAATAGTAGAGAGAATAATTGATTTCAGCTTTTATTTCTTTCATCATATTCCCAGTGGGTCAGAAGTTTATATACAGTGCCTTGCGAAAGTATTCGGCCCCCTTGAACTTTGCGACCTTTTGCCACATTTCAGGCTTCAAACATAAAGATATAAAACTGTATTTTTTTGTGAAGATTCAACAACAAGTGGGACACAATCATGAAGTGGAACGACATTTATTGGATATTTCAAACTTTTTTAACAATTCAAAAACTGAAAAATTGGGCGTGCAAATTTTTTTTTTTTTTTTTTCAGTTTCTAAAGCCATGACATAATTTTCTGGAATTTTCCAAGCTGTTGAAAGGCATAGTCAACTTAGTGTATGTAAACTTCTGACCCACTGGAATTGTGAGTAAGTCAAATAATCTGTCTGTAAACAATTGTTGGAAGTAGATGTCCTAACCGACTTGCCAAAACTATAGTTTGTTAACAATAAATGTGTGGAGTGGTTGAAAAACTAGTTTTAATGACTCCAACCTAAGTGTATGTAAACTTCCGACTTCAACTGTATCTAGACATGGGTTCCAATATGATACAGGAACGTGAACAATGTGAACAACAGCATGAGATGAGATATTAAAAAGCACATTTTTTCACTCAGACCCATGGCAAAAAGTGTAGAATTGCAGGAAATTAGCCTGAAAACTGTAATATTTTCTCATAGCCTCATGATCAAATGTGTAGAATATTTTCAACACAATGTGAAGCAATGCATGAAGTTAGCTTTTAATAAAAGATATACGGTCGTCCGGCCGTGTAGTTAACAATAACTTAGAAAATTACATAGGTTGTCATTCAACTAATAAAGCCTAATACCACGCAAGCCATTTTATCATTTAAATATGCTGAAGGTGCCGTGCAGATGTGCAAGATCAGGAACAGGCCGCTTAACTCGTGTTGGTCAGCGTGTGAAGCTGGGTACAGTCCACAGTTTGCCTAGGCTACTGATATTGCCTAGGTCAATGACTGTCAACACAGTTACCTGCAGTTCGCCACTGAACGAGAGGACACATCAGTTGAACCGGTGATTTCGTAACGTTTGTATCTATTTTCTGAACGATGCATGCTACATTTGGATTGGTTTGGTGTCCGCGGTCCGATGCACTTGTATCTTACGCTTGTATTGGTACCTGATTCAGATGTTTATTGGTGAGTTGTTACTTCCCTAATTACCATGTAATTGTATACCTAATGATAGTATAGTGATAGAGGTGTGTCTCTCTGCTGTTGATAAAGAGCAATCATCCAAGGGAACAGTATTACACTGTCATTATTCCAGCTAATCCTGAGGCTTATTCAGACAGATTACACTGTGTCTGTTGTCTGTCCACTGTGGCCTGTCACAACATAGGCCTGTTTGCGGTACTGCGTGTTTATATTTGGCGTGCTGGCTCTGCTCTCCTGCTTGTCTGGCGCTGCAGTATTTCATTCCAAACTAAGGATCACGTCTTCTTCAGCAATCATCAACTGACCCTGCTAAGGATATTCTGCCCTGCTGCACTCCATCAAAACACACTAATAATCTCCTCTACCAATCCCCACCAAACTCCTGTAGCCCTGTTTTATATCGCCTTTGTTACCCAAAGCAGCAGCTGACCTCTCACGCAGATTCAATAGTTCAGGAAAAAATTCTGAAGCTTAGCAAAAAATAAATCTATGCAGGATAGGGCTACTGTCTGTGTTACTTCTCTCAGCCATCAATCTGCCACTCACACAATATAGCACACTGCAGTCCAGGGAAACCAGGTGAGCTGAGCGGTCTCTCTGACCAAATCAATGACCTCACAGAATCAGCTGTTTGATGAGGCTTGAAGAAATCAGTCAGACAACACTGCCTAAATGTCTCCACTCAGCCTCCCTACCTCTCATACCCTCCCCATGCCTCAGTGGAGGGTTCAGCCTGCCAATCTTTCTCTCCGTCTCAAATCTCTCTCACTCTCCTTCTCTGTCCCAGTCTTTCTCCCTCTCTGTCTGGTTCAGAAACACCTCAGCAGGAAGCCTGTCTCTCTCTGGATTTGGGCTGAAGTGTTGTCTGTGAGTCAGTCTACACCGAGGCATAGAGCCCTGTGATACTGAGCTATACGAAATGCCTGCATGGGAAGCCTATGGGCCCTGGTCAAAAGTAGTGCAATATATAAGGAATATGGTGCCATTTGTGACAAAGACCCTGGGTGTTTCTCAATATGCATACTACCGTGCTCCACATGCTCATGCTCTGAGTACGACATTCTCTTGAGTACGCTCTTGTGAGGACGAGAGTGTGGAGAATGCATAAAACTTTACATTTGAGAAGCACTCGCTCTCCCTCTACTATATTACCTCACGCTTCACCTCCTCATTCACTGAACGTTTTTCCAGCCAGGACAATGGCAACAATAGACGAAACAAGATATACACAAAGCAAACGTTTTACTTCATTACTATCAGCTAGCTATATGTGAAACGTAATAATGTAGCTAGCCAGATAGTTTAACAGGCAAACATGACCTAAAACTAATATTATGCAAGATAGATGCCAATTATTTGTGGGTAGCTACCTAACAGTTCTTTGTGGCTATCTGACTAGCTAACAGTATTAGCTAGCCAGTTATCCGTATTGACTTATTGCGGGCTTGCGATCTTCAGTACGTAGCAGGTAAACATGCCAAAATTAACACAGGATGTATTTATTAACATCAAGATATAATATTGTAGTCAGGCAACATATGAATGAGATGTGAAAAGGCAACATTCCATTCTGAAGTCAGTGTATTTTCTCTCGCTTCAGCTCAAATAATGGCCACCTTTGATTTTAAGAAATGTTGCTTAATTCTTTACATGGCTGCTTCATATTTCTTTGTGAGTGTAATGTTTACTGTAAACATTTTTTGTTTTATTTCACTTTTGTTAATGATCTATTTCACCTGCTTTGGCAATGTAAACATATGTTTCCCATGCCAATAAAGCCCTTAAATTTAATTGAAACTTGAATTGAGAAAGAGAGGCTGGCTTGCAAGCTGGTGTATTCCTGTCCTCTAATTGGTGTAGTCCTGTGTGTCCTCGCTGTCTCTCTGTCCTCGGAGGATGATGACCATTGGCCAGAAGAAGAGGACAGTGGACGAGACAATGTAGCCATGATAGTGACTGGCTGTTATATTGCACTGCCAGACTTTGCCTTGTTGCTGTACTGACAAATGATATACAGTATTCACAGTAAAAGTCAGGGTTAGCAAATAGCCTAACTTAGTCTTGTGTTCCCTGTGGCTACATTTAAAGATGTATTAGCATGAAGTTGTCACTCCAAAGAGGCCTCCTAAATCATACAGACCTAGGGAAAACTCTTTACTTGGCACTGGTCCAAAAAACCCTCAAACCATATTCTACCAACTAGTTCCTCAATATGTTCTGCTAATCGTGCACTGCTGCCTGTCCAATGCAGCTTCAAACCATATTCTATATTCTACCAACTTTCTCAGTCAGTATGTTCTGTAGTGCTACTGTTAAACCCAGCTCTGCTACTTACAGTTGAAGTCGGAAGTTTACATATACTTAGGTTGGTGTCATTAACTTGTTTTTCAACCACTCCACAAATGTATTGTTAACAAACTATAGTTTTGTCAAGTCGGTTATAACATCTACTTTGTGCATGACAAGTAGTTTTTCCAACAATTATTTACAGACCGTTTCACTTATAATTCACTGTACCACAATTTCAAATTATGTGGCTATATTGAAGCAACATCTCAAGACATCAGTCAGGAAGTTCAAGCTTGGTTGCAAATGGTTCTTCCAAATGGACAATGACCCCAATCATACTTCCAAAGGACAACAAAGTCAAGGTATTGGAGTGGCCATTACAAAGCCCTGACCTCAATCCCATAGATCATTTTTGGGAAGAACTGAAAAAGCGGGTGCGAGCAAGGAGGCCTACAAACCTGACTCAGTTACACCAGCTCTGTCAGGAGGAATTGGCCAAAATTCACCCAACTTATTGTGGGAAGCTTGTGGAAGGCTACTCGAAATGTTTGACCCAAGTTAAACACTTTAAAGGCAATGCTACCGGATACTAATTGAGTGTATGTAAACTTCTGACCCACTGGGAATGTGATGAAAGAAATAAAATCTGAAATAAATAATTATCTCCACTATTATTCTGACATTTCACATTCTTAAAATAAAGTGGTGATCCTAACTGACCTAAGACAGGGAATTCTTACTAGGATTAAATGTCAGGAATTGTGAAATACTGAGTTTAAATGTATTTGGCTAAGGTGTATGTAAACTTCTGACTTCAAGTGCATGTTGTCTGTGTGTTCTTTTGTGATGATGGATGGCATGTGATTTGTCATGGAAAGCTGCTCCTTCGTTTAGCTCTGTTGCAGTGGGTCATAGTCCCGCATGGCTTGAGGTGGTGAGAGGCAAGGAGATGAACATGTCCCTGGTTTGAGTGATGGGAGCAGCACAAGTCCAGTAGGCCCCTAAGCCTTTACTAATGCCCAGGTCTTACTTGACCTTGTATGATATGTACTAGAGGTCGACCGATTATGATTTTTCAACGCCGATACCGATTAAATCGGCCGATTTTAATTTTATTTTTTAACATTTAATTTTTACATTTTTAAAAACATTTGTAATAATGACAATTACAACAATACTGAATGAACACTTATGTTAACTTAATATAATACATCAATAAAATCAATTTAGCCTCAAATAATGAAATGTTCAATTTGTTGTAAATAATGCAAAAACAAAGTGTTGGAGAAGAAGGTAAAAGTGCAATATGTGCCATGTAAGAAAGCTAACGTTTAAGTTCCTTGCTCAGAACATGAGAACATATGAAAGCTTGTGGTTCGTTTTAACATGAGTCTTCAATATTCCCAGGTAAGAAGTTTTAGGTTGTAGTTATTATAGGAATTCTAGGACTATTTCTCTCTATACCATTTGTATTTCATATACCTTTGACTATTAGGATGTTCTTATAGGAACTTTAGTATTGCCAGTGTAACAGTATAGCTTCCGTCCCTCTCCTCGCTCCTACCTGGGCTTGAACCAGGAACACAACGACAACAGCCACCCTTGAAGCAGCGTTACCCATCGCTCCACAAAAGCCGTGGCCCTTGCAGAGCAAGGGGAACAACTACTCCAACTACTCCAGTCTCAGAGCGAGTGACGTTTGAAACACTATTAGCGCGCACCCCGCTAACTAGTTAGCCATTTCACATCACATCGTTACACCAGCCTAATCTCGGGAGTTAATAGGCTTGAAGTCATAAACAGCTGAGCTGCTGGCAAAACGCACGAAAGTGCTGTTTGAATGAATGCTTATGAGCCTGCTGGTGCCTACCATCGCTCAGTGAGACTGCTCTATCAAATAACATAACACATAGAAATGCGAGCCTTCGGTCATTAATATGGTCGAATCCAGAAACCATCACCTCGAAAACAAGACGTTATTCTTTCAGTGAAATACGGAACCGTTCCGTATTTTATCTAACGGTTGGCATCCATAAGTCTAAATATTCCTGTTACATTGCACAACCGTCAATGTTATGTCATAATCACGTAAAATTCTGGCGAATTAGTTCGAAATGAGCCAGTCTGCCCAAACAGTTGCATATACCCTGACTCTGCGTGCAATGAACGCAAGAGAAGTGACACAATTTCACCTGGTTAATATTGCCTGCTAACCTGGATTTCTTTTAGCAAAATATGCAGGTTTAAAAATGTATACTTCTGTGTATTGATTTTAAGAAAGGCATCGATGTTTATGGTTAGGTACACATTGGAGCAAAGACAGTCCTTTTCCGCAAATGCGCACCGCATCGATTATATGCAACATAGGACACGCTAGATAAAATAGTAATATCATCAACCATGTGTAGTTATAACTAGTGATTAGGATTGATTAAGTTTAATGCTAGCTAGCAACTTACCTTTGCTTCTTACTGCATTCGCATAACAGGCGGGCTCCTCGTGAGGCAGGTGGTTAGAACGTTGGACTAGTTAACCATAAGGTTGCAAGATTGAATCCCTGCGCTGACAAGGTAAAAATCTGTCGTTCTGCTGCTGAACAAGGCAATTAACCCACCGTTCCTCGGCCGTCATTGAAAATAAGAATGTGTTCTTAACTGATTTGCCTAGTTAAATAAAGAAGAAATAAAGGTTCAAAATGACTGATTTCTGATTATGAAAACTTGAAATCGGCCCTAATTATTCGTCCATTCCGATTAATCGGTCGACCTCTAATATGTACTGTACAGAGCAACACAGACCGTTGTGTGGCTTACACTGTAATATGATGCGCTCTGTGCAACAGCAAGCCAGGCATTTCCTTCTTGGAAACCTGACTGACTGACTGACTGATTACCTGACTGACTGGATGACTACCCGATTGATTACTTGACTGACTGGATGACTACCTGACTGACTGACTGGATGACTACCTGACTGAGTGACTGTTGAAGTTGGCTAAACTCTTGGGTTATTCATCTAGCATACTGTGGTACAGGGACAGACAGGACTAAGGTTCAGCTCTGAAACCCCTCTGGGGACATGTCATCCCACTTAGGAGGACTTTGTGCTTGTAGAATCAAGACAAACAGGAGCTTGTGTTAAATGTTAATCCAAAAAGATGTGCTTGTTATGTTTTGACTAGAAAGTAGGGGGGGGCTCCTGTCCTTCATGTGCCTCCAGAGGGCAAGCACACACTGTCTGCCTGTCTGTCTGTGTCACTTCCAAGATCTGAGCCAAGGCTCTATCAGAAGACTGCCATCCACCCCCATCTCCTCTTGTGAGGTACCTCTTAATCCTGTCTGAGGCTAGCCTCACTATTGCAGTCAGTGTATTACCCTCTTTGTCCTTCTGCATCATATTTAGTTTCATATTGTCCTTGTTCTCTGAACAGAAATTATTGATCATAGTAGGATCTTGTTGCAGCGTGTTTGTGTGTGTCTGCATCCATGATCATGTGTGAGTGTGCTTTTATCCTCCGGGCCTGTTGGTGTGCTGTGCAGCAGTGTTAGTGGAGGTGCTGCTGTGGTAGCAGTGTTTCAGGCGGCACCCAGGTTGGCAGCAGGATGTGGAGTTCCAGTGTGAACACAGCCAGGTTGGCAGCAGGATGTGGAGTTCCAGTGAGAACACAGCCAGGCTGGCAGCAGGATGTGGAGTTCCAGTGAGAACACAGCCAGGCTGGCAGCAGGATGTGGAGTTCCAGTGAGAACACAGCCAGGTTGGCAGCAGGATGTGGAGTTCCAGTGAGAACACAGCCATGCTGGCAGCAGGATGTGGAGTTCCAGCGAGAACACAGCCAGGTTGGCAGCAGGATGTGGAGTTCCAGTGAGAACACAGCCAGGTTGGCAGCAGGATGTGGAGTTCCAGTGAGAACACAGCCAGGCTGGCAGCAGGATGTGGAGTTCCAGTGAGAACACAGCCAGGTTGGAAGCAGGATGTGGAGTTCCAGCGGGAACACAGCCAGGCTGGCAGCAGGATGTGGAGTTCCAGCGAGAACACAGCCAGGTTGACAGCAGGATGTGGAGTTCCAGCGAGAACACAGCCATGCTGGCAGCAGGATGTGGAGTTCCAGCGAGAACACAGCCAGGTTGGCAGCAGGATGTGGAGTTCCAGCGAGAACACAGCCAGGCTGGCAGCAGGATGTGGAGTTCCAGCGAGAACACAGCCAGGCTGGCAGCAGGATGTGGAGTTCCAGCGAGAACACAGCCAGGTTGGCAGCAGGATGTGGAGTTCCAGCGAGAACACAGCCAGGTTGGCAGCAGGATGTGGAGTTCCAGCGAGAACACAGCCAGGCTGGCAGCAGGATAGCGCCATGATGGTGGGGATGATGCAGAGGGAGGAGGAGGATGGGAGAGGAGGAGGAAGGGGTGGGGGGGAATAGGGCTAGAGACTGGCTTAATGAACCTGCTAGTGAGACACTAGAGAGTTTGTGTGTGGCTCCTCTTCTTGGCAGCATGCCAGCTCTCTTTCTCTCTCCCTCTTTTACTGCACTCTATCTTCCGTCTCTCTCTCTTCCCCCTCTAACCCTGTCAAGTCATCAGCTAGGCTAAACATAACCCAGAGTCATCAGCTAGGCTAAACATAACCCAGGGTCATCAGCTAGGCTAAACATGACCCAGAGTCATCAGCTAGGCTAAACATAACCCAGAGTCATCAGCTAGGCTAAACATAACCCAGAGTCATCAGCTAGGCTAAACATAACCCAGAGTCATCAGCTAGGCTAAACATAACCCAGAGTCATCAGCTAGGCTAAACATAACCCAGAGTCATCAGCTAGGCTAAACATAACCCAGAGTCATCAGCTAGGCTAAACATAACCCAGAGTCATCAGCTAGGCTAAACATAACCCAGAGTCATCAGCTAGGCTAAACATAACCCAGAGTCATCAGCTAGGCTAAACATAACCCAGAGTCATCAGCTAGGCTAAACATAACCCAGAGTCATCAGCAAGGCTAAACATAACCCAGAGTCATCAGCAAGGCTAAACATAACCCAGAGTCATCAGCTAGGCTAAACATAACCCAGAGTCATCAGCTAGGCTAAACATAACCCAGAGTCATCAGCTAGGCTAAACATAACCCAGAGTCATCAGCTAGGCTAAACATAACCCAGAGTCATCAGCTAGGCTAAACATAACCCAGAGTCATCAGCTAGGCTAAACATAACCCAGAGTCATCAGCAAGGCTAAACATAACCCAGAGTCAACATAACCCAGAGTCATCAGCTAGGCTAAACATAACCCAGAGTCATCAGCTAGGCTAAACACAACCCAGAGTCATCAGCTAGGCTAAACATAACCCAGAGTCATCAGCTAGGCTAAACATAACCCAGAGTCATCAGCTAGGCTAAACATAACCCAGAGTCATCAGCTAGGCTAAACATAACCCAGAGTCATCAGCTAGGCTAAACATAACCCAGAGTCATCAGCTAGGCTAAACATAACCCAGAGTCATCAGCTAGGCTAAACATAACCCAGAGTCATCAGCTAAACATAACCCAGGCTAAACATAACCCAGAGTCATCAGCTAGGCTAAACATAACCCAGAGTCATCAGCTAGGCTAAACATAACCCAGAGTCATCAGTCTAGGCTAAACATAACCCAGAGTCATCAGCTAGGCTAAACATAACCCAGAGTCATCAGCTAGGCTAAACATAACCCAGAGTCATCAGCTAGGCTAAACATAAACCCAGAGTCATCAGCTAGGCTAAACACAACCCAGAGTCATCAGCTAGGCTAAACACAACCCAGAGTCATCAGCTAGGCTAAACATAACCCAGAGTCATCAGCTAGGCTAAACACAACCCAGAGTCATCAGCTAGGCTAAACACAACCCAGAGTCATCAGCTAGGCTAAACACAACCCAGAGTCATCAGCTATAACCCAGAGTCATCAGCTAAACACAACCCAGAGTCATCAGCTAGGCTAAACACAACCCAGAGTCATCAGCTAGGCTAAACATAACCCAGAGTCATCAGTCATCAGGCTAAACACAACCCAGAGTCATCAGCTAGGCTAAACACAACCCAGAGTCATCAGCTAGGCTAAACACAACCCAGAGTCATCAGCTAGGCTAAACACAACCCAGAGTCATCAGCTAGGCTAAACACAACCCAGAGTCATCAGCTAGGCTAAACACAACCCAGAGTCATCAGCTAGGCTAAACACAACCCAGAGTCATCAGCTAGGCTAAACACAACCCAGAGTCATCAGCTAGGCTAAACACAACCCAGAGTCATCAGCTAGGCTAAACACAACCCAGAGTCATCAGCAAGGCTAAACATAACCCAGAGTCATCAGCAAGGCTAAACACAACCCAGAGTCATCAGCAAGGCTAAACACAACCCAGAGTCATCAGCTAGGCTAAACACAACCCAGAGTCATCAGCTAGGCTAAACACAACCCAGAGTCATCAGTCATCAGCTAGGCTAAACACAACCCAGAGTCATCAGCTAGGCTAAACACAACCCAGAGTCATCAGCTAGGCTAAACACAACCCAGAGTCATCAGCTAGGCTAAACACAACCCAGAGTCATCAGCTAGGCTAAACACAACCCAGAGTCATCAGCTAGGCTAAACACAACCCAGAGTCATCAGCTAGGCTAAACACAACCCAGAGTCATCAGCTAGGCTAAACACAACCCAGAGTCATCAGCTAGGCTAAACATAACCCAGAGTCATCAGCTAGGCTAAACACAACCCAGAGTCATCAGCTAGGCTAAACATAACCCAGAGTCATCAGCTAGGCTAAACACAACCCAGAGTCATCAGCTAGGCTAAACACAACCCAGAGTCATCAGCTAGGCTAAACACAACCCAGAGTCATCAGCTAGGCTAAACACAACCCAGAGTCATCAGCTAGGCTAAACACAACCCAGAGTCATCAGCTAGGCTAAACACAACCCAGAGTCATCAGCTAGGCTAAACACAACCCAGAGTCATCAGCTAGGCTAAACACAACCCAGAGTCATCAGCTAGGCTAAACACAACCCAGAGTCATCAGCTAGGCTAAACACAACCCAGAGTCATCAGCTAGGCTAAACACAACCCAGAGTCATCAGCTAGGCTAAACACAACCCAGAGTCATCAGCTAGGCTAAACACAACCCAGAGTCATCAGCTAGGCTAAACACAACCCAGAGTCATCAGCTAGGCTAAACACAACCCAGAGTCATCAGCTAAACATAAGGCTAAACACAACCCAGAGTCATCAGCTAGGCTAAACACAACCCAGAGTCATCAGCTAGGCTAAACATAACCCAGAGTCATCAGCTAGGCTAAACATAACCCAGAGTCATCAGCTAGGCTAAACATAACCCAGAGTCATCAGCTAGGCTAAACATAACCCAGAGTCATCAGCTAGGCTAAACATAACCCAGAGTCATCAGCTAGGCTAAACATAACCCAGAGTCATCAGCTAGGCTAAACATAACAGAGTCATCAGAGTAAACATAACCCAGAGTCATCTAGGCTAAACATAACCCAGAGTCATCAGCTAGGCTAAACATAACCCAGAGTCATCAGCTAGGCTAAACATAACCCAGAGTCATCAGCAAGGCTAAACATAACCCAGAGTCATCAGCTAGGCTAAACATAACCCAGAGTCATCAGCTAGGCTAAACATAACCCAGAGTCATCAGCTAGGCTAAACATAACCCAGAGTCATCAGCTAGGCTAAACATAACCCAGAGTCATCAGCTAGGCTAAACATAACCCAGAGTCATCAGCTAGGCTAAACATAACCCAGAGTCATCAGCAAGGCTAAACATAACCCAGAGTCATCAGCTAGGCTAAACACAAGCCAGAGTCATCAGCTAGGCTAAACACAAGCCAGAGTCATCAGCTAGGCTAAACACAAGCCAGAGTCATCAGCTAGGCTAAACACAACCCAGAGTCATCAGCTAGGCTAAACATAACCCAGAGTCATCAGCTAGGCTAAACATAACCCAGAGTCATCAGCTAGGCTAAACATAACCCAGAGTCATCAGCTAGGCTAAACATAACCCAGAGTCATCAGCTAGGCTAAACACAACCCAGAGTCATCAGAGTCATCAGCTAGGCTAAACACAACCCAGAGTCATCAGCTAGGCTAAACACAACCCAGAGTCATCAGCTAGGCTAAACACAACCCAGAGTCATCAGCTAGGCTAAACACAACCCAGAGTCATCAGCTAGGCTAAACACAACCCAGAGTCATCAGCTAGGCTAAACACAACCCAGAGTCATCAGCTAGGCTAAACACAACCCAGAGTCATCAGCTAGGCTAAACACAACCCAGAGTCATCAGCTAGGCTAAACACAACCCAGAGTCATCAGCTAGGCTAAACATAACCCAGAGTCATCAGCTAGGCTAAACATAACCCAGAGTCATCAGCTAGGCTAAACATAACCCAGAGTCATCAGCTAGGCTAAACATAACCCAGAGTCATCAGCTAGGCTAAACATAACCCAGAGTCATCAGCTAGGCTAAACATAACCCAGAGTCATCAGCTAGGCTAAACATAACCCAGAGTCATCAGCTAGGCTAAACATAACCCAGAGTCATCAGCTAGGCTAAACATAACCCAGAGTCATCAGCTAGGCTAAACATAACCCAGAGTCTTGACACACTCTTTGATGTCTGAGTATCCCTGCTGTTGTCTTCTCTCTGTGTTGTGTTGTCTCTCTGCTTTGTCTCTCTGCCACTCCCCTTTGTTTACTGTTAGTTTTAATCTGTGCTGGTACTTCATCTGAGGGGTAGCCTATTTGCTGAGTTAGGTGGCATAATTCACATCTCAATCCCAGGCATGTTCCTTATCCATTGTATTTTGCGGTATTCAGTGGCTTTGTCAAGGCATTGTGCTGGAGGGAAAAATAACCAATTTTGAAAAGTAACATTTTGCAAACAAATATTCAATGTTACCGCTCTAAAAATTCAAAACCTAATTCCTGCATTATCAACCAATAATTATCAGGCACCAGCAGGCGAATATGGGATCTCTGTGGCAACCAGACAAAAGAGATTGGAAAGGCATTCACTTACCCTGCCAAACCCTCAGACTGGCTGTGTGAAGGTAGCCTACATCTACAGTAGTCCCTCCCTGCTCATTACTCTGTCCTGCCCTCAGACTGGCTGTGTGAAGGTAGCCTACATCTACAGTAGTCCCTCCCTGCTCATTACTCTGTCCTGCCCTCAGACTGGCTGTGTGAAGGTAGCTTACATCTACAGTAGTCCCTCCCTGCTCATTACTCTGTCCTGCCCTCAGACTGGCTGTGTGAAGGTAGCCTACATCTACAGTAGTCCCTCCCTGCTCATTACTCTGTCCTGCCCTCAGACTGGCTGTGTGAAGGTAGCTTACATCTACAGTAGTCCCTCCCTGCTCATTACTCTGTCCTGCCCTCAGACTGGCTGTGTGAAGGTAGCCTACATCTACAGTAGTCCCTCCCTGCTCATTACACTGTCCTGCCCTCAGACTGGCTGTGTGAAGGTAGCTTACATCTACAGTAGTCCCTCCCTGCTCATTACTCTGTCCTGCCCTCAGACTGGCTGTGTGAAGGTAGCTTACATCTACAGTAGTCCCTCCCTGCTCATTACTCTGTCCTGCCCTCAGACTGGCTGTGTGAAGGTAGCCTACATCTACAGTAGTCCCTCCCTGCTCATTACTCTGTCCTGCCCTCAGACTGGCTGTGTGAAGGTAGCCTACATCTACAGTAGTCCCTCCCTGCTCATTACTCTGTCCTGCCCTCAGACTGGCTGTGTGAAGGTAGCTTACATCTACAGTAGTCCCTCCCTGCTCATTACTCTGTCCTGCCCTCAGACTGGCTGTGTGAAGGTAGCCTACGTATATAGTTGTCCCTCCGTGCTGATTACGACCCATTCAAAGAGGATTGAGGAACATTTAATCCTATTATTCATCAGACCCTTTAGCTATAAGTTTGGTTTCCTGGGAGATCTATTAATCAATAGAGAAATGATCTCATCAAGTCTTTTTGACTCATTAAAAAATGTGATTGCTGAATCTGGGAGTGAGTGATGTGATAGTGATCGGAAACAGTTGAAGTTCCAGTGTGTTTGTGTTTTGAGTCCGTGAGCTCTCTGACTCTACTGTCTGTAGCCTACTTGTGTGGTCTCTCTTTCCACTGTTGATCAGAGAGAGAATGGTTCGGAACATATTGTAGTTTTGTGGTCACAGTTCGGTTTGGGTACAGCGGAAAAATGAAATGCCATTCACACTGTTCAGCATTCACAATGTTCCTTGCATTGTCTGCTGTTACCAGATTGTTATGTTGGGCCTCTGAAGTTTAAACTCTGATGCTACGTTTGTAACCATGTGGGAGGTGGGAATTTACCAGTCGTAAATGCCAGTTGTAAATGCCAGTTGGATGCGTTCATGTGAATTGAACGTAAATTGGCAAATGGGCAACAAGCTGTGCCCAACCATAAACTAAAAGTACACCTATCATTCTTGTAAACAAATTCTAGATTTCCAAAACCACATTAATAGATTCGCTTTTTATAAATGCTGTTTTGATGTTGAATTTACCTGCCCGAAAATGCTGTTAAAGAGGCAATTTCCTTAGTGGGTGGAGTCAGAGGTCACTGTGGAAGAACTGGGTGCTCAGGATGATAAACTAGTTTCCCACTAGTAATTACTAGGGCTGTGATGTAGTGCTGTATGTAAAATAAAGACATTTGAGTTCGGGTGACAACCTAATTGTCACGTTCTGACCTTTATTTCCTTTGTTTGTCATTATTTAGTATGGTCAGGGCGTGAGTTGGGGTGGGCAGTCTATGTTTGTTTTTCTATGATTTTGGGATTTCTATGTTTCGGCTTAGTATGGTTCTCAATCAGAGGCAGGTGTCATTAGTTGTCTCTGATTGAGAATCATACTTAGGTATCCTGGGTTTCACTGTTGGTTTGTGGGTGTTTGTTTCCGTGTCTGTGTTTGTTCACCACACGGTACTGTTTTCGGTTTCGATTATTCACGTTACATTTATTATTTTAGTGTTCAGTTTGTCTTTAAAATAAACATCATGAACACTTACCATGCCATGCATCTTGGTCCGATCCATACCACACCTCCTCTTCAGACGAAGAAGAGGAAAACCATTACACTAATGATGTTTGTTTCCAACATTAGGGCTGTTTTCCTAAAGAAGTTAAATCTGTTTTGTGTTTCGTTTCCTTGCCACGATACTAATGAGGATTGCGATACTGGTTTCGTCCCAGTCCTAGTATTTACCAGTTTGAGGGCCGTTCAAGTAGAATTTTCCTAGTCGTATGTGATAAATTCTCACTTCCCACTTGGTTACGAACGCACCATGACAGCCTCCTTCAGTGCCAGATGCGCACTTGTGATGTTCATAAAGGGGGTGTGTCTGTAGCGTGGTACATCTTCCACTCCCGGTTAATGTGATGGGCTGTCACTGTTAAGTAGGCACAACAAAAGGTGCATTGGCGAATTCAATGAAAACTTTGGCTTGCTTACATAGAGCCGGTACTACCAGTTTCCTGAAATGGATGCAAGAGGGAAGTTTGTAAAGTGGTGTGAGTACTTTCATGAGGTGCTGAACCCACTATTCTCAACCACCGAGAATGGACGCATAAACCAAGAACTGTAAAAAACATAAACATAGATTCCAAGAGCGATAGGTAGGCTATTTGGCCTGGTCAGAATCTGCTGCCAAGGGCTGCTTGAATGCAGAGGGGAGACTATATTGTGTTGTTTCTTTGCAATTCCGTCTTGCTCTAGTATACTCAAATCAAACTTTATTTGTCACATGCAGCGAATACAACAAGAGACTTTACTGTGAAATGCTTAATTACAGGCCCTTAACCAAAAGTGCTATTCAAGAAGAAGAAAATATTTACAAAGTAGACTAAAATAAAAAGTAACACAATAAGAATAACAATAACGAGGCTATATACAGGGGGCACCGGTACCGAGTCAGTGTGTGGAAGTACATGCTAGTTGAGGTAATCTGTACATGTAGGTTGGGGTGAAGTGACTATGCAAAGGTAACAAACAAACACCGAGTAGCAGCAGTGTACAAGGGGGGGGTCACTGTAAATTGTCCGGTGGTGATTTTCTGAATTATTCAGCAGTCTTATGGCTTGGGGGTAGAAGCTGTTGAGGAGCCTTTTGGTCCTAGACTTGGCGCTCCAGTACCGGTTGCCGTGCGGTAGCAGAGAAAACAGTCTATAACTTGGGTGATGTAACAGCTTTCTTCCGCTGAAGGATAGGAAGACCAAAATGCTGCGTGGTTAGAGTTCAACATGTTTAATAAAGACCATACACAAGAACACAATACAAAACAACAAATGTGAAAACTGAAACAGTCCTATCTGGTGCAATGACACAGACAGAAGACAACCACCCACAAAGTACCCACAGAATATGGCTGCCTAAATATGGTTCCCAATCAGAGACAACGATAGACAGCTGCCTCTAATTGAGAACCAATCTAGGCAACCATAGACATACAAACTACCTAGAAAGGAAACAGCCCCATAAACATACAAAAAACCCTAGACCAGACAAAACACATAAATCCCCCATGTCACACCCTGACCTAACCAAAATAATAAAGAAAACAAAGATAACTAAGGCCAAGGCGTGACAGGTGACTGGTGTCTCTGATAATTTTATGTGCTTTCCTCTGATACCGCCTATTATATAGGTCCTGGATGGCAGGAAGCTTGGCCCCAGTGATGTACTGGGCCGTTCACACTACCCTCTGTAGCACCTTACGGTCAGATGCCGAGCAGTTACCATACCAGGCAGTGATCCAACCGGTCAGAATGCTCTGGATGTTGCAGCTGTAGAACCTTTTGAGGATCTGGGGACCCATGCCAAATCTTTTCAGTCTCCTGAGGGGGAAAGGTATTGTCGTGCCCTCTTCATGACTGTCTTGGTATGTTTGGACCATGATAGTTCATTGGTGATGTGGACACCAAGGAATTTGAAACTCTCGACCCGCTCCACTAATGGTGGCCTGTTTGGCCCGCCTTTTCCTGTAGTCCACGATCAGCTCCTTAGTCTTGCACACATTGAGGGAGCAGTTTCTGTCCTGGCACCACACTGCCAGTTCTCTGACCTCCTCTCTATAGGCCATCTCATCGTTGTCGCAGATCAGGCCTACCACTGTTGTGTCGTCAGCAAACTTGATGATGGTGTTGGAGTCGTGTTTGGCCACGCAGTCGTGGGTGAACAGGGAATACAGTAGGAGACTAAGTACGCACCCCTGAGGGGCCCCAGTGTTAAGGATCAGCGCGGCAGACGGGTTGTTGCCTACTCTACCTACTTGGGGATGGCCCGTCAGGAAGTCCAGGATCCAGTTGCAGAGGGAGGTGTTTAGTCCCATGTTCCTTAGCTTAGTGGTGAGCTTTGTGGGCACTACGGTGTTGAACGTTGAGCTGTAGTCAATTAACAATATTCTCACATAGGTGTTCCTTTTGTCCCGGTGAGAAAGGGCAGTGTGGAGTGCGATTGAAATGGCGTCATCTGTGGACCTGTTGGGGCGGTATGCGAATTGGAGTGGGTCTAGGGTGTCCTGGAGGATACTGTTGATGGACTATGGTGGTCTGCTTGAAACATGTAGGTATTACAGACTTGGTCAGGGAGAGGTTGAACATGTCAGTGAAGACACTTGGTCCGCACATGCTTTGAGTACACGTCCTGGTAATCCGTCTGGCCCAGCGGCTTTGTGAATGTTGACCTATGTGTAATGGTTTTGTTCACATCGGCTACCGAGAGCATTATCACACAGTAATCCAGAACAGATGGTGCCCTGGTGCATGCTTCAGTGTTGCTTGCCTCAAAGAGAGCCTAAAAGGCATTTAGCTCGTCTGGTAGGCTTGTGTCACTGGGCAGCTCATGTCTGGGTTTCACGTTCTTAAAATAAAGTTGGAGTCTTCAAAATAAATTTCTTGTGGTGATCCTAACTGACCTAAGACAGGGAATTTTTACAATGATTAAATGTCAGGAATTGTGAAAAACTGAGTTTAAATGTATTTGGCTAAGGTGTATGTAAACTTCCGACTTCAACTGTATTTACAGCCACTGTGGGGAGGACGTCATCGATGCACATTTTGATGAAGCTGATGACTGAGGTGGTATACTCCTCAATGCCATTGGATGAATCCCAGAACATATTCCAGTCTGTGCTAGTAAAACATTCCTGGAGTGTAGCATCTGCGTCATCTGACCACTTCCGTATTGAGCGAGTCACTGGTACTTCCTGCTTTAGATTTTGCTTGTAAGCAGGAATCCGGAGGATAGAAGTAGGGTCAGATTTGCCAAATGGAGGGCGGGGAGAGCGAGGGATTCCCCTTGGAATAGCCTAAATTTGTTTTCACACTCATGTTTACTCATGAGGCATAGGCCTACTATGCAGCGTACGCATAGCCTATAGGCCTATTGTTTTTATTTTGTATATTTATTTTTCATGTATTCATTTGGATTCACAGTGTGGACCGAACCCAGGTCCCTGTACCGAACGGTTTGGTACGAATACATGTACTGTTCCACCTCATTTTTTAAAACAACATTTCCTTGAGAGTGGCACCTTTTTAATCACAGACTCCAGTCATCTAAGTCATAGACTGTTCTCTCTGCTACCGCATGGCAAGCAGTACCAGAGCGCCAAGTCTTGGTCCGAAAGGCTCCTTAACAGCTTCTACCCCCAAGCCATAAGACTGTTGAACAATTAATAAAATGGCCAACCGGACTATTTACATTGACCCCTCCCCCGCACATTGACTCGGTAGTGGTACCCCCTGTATATAGCCTCATTATTGTTATTTAATTGTTACTTTTTTAATTTGTATTTTAGTTTATTTAGTAAATATTTTCTTAACTCTATTTCTTGAAATGCATTGTTAAGGGCTTGTAAGTAAGCATTTCATGTTTTATTTGGCTCATGTGACAAATACCATTTTATTTGAAGATATTTTGTTATAAGCAGAGCGCATTGGAGTAGGATTCTATTTCAATGACAAGCATGACCCAGGCCCATACTCTACACAGAGCAGTGCACCATAACCAATCAGAGCTGCATTAGGCCTATATGCAAATAGCCATTGCCATATATGGATCTGTGCCATTCACATTGAACTGGACTGTGTTTACAGCATGAGTGTTCGAGTAGATGCCTTGTTTTGAAATCAAAGTGAGAGCTGCATGTAGCCACCTGTGCACATTTGTTCATATTATTTGCTAGTTAGTGAGTTGTTAGCCCAGTGATGGCACATTTCTAGTCAGCAATGGGAGAGTGGTTGCTTCCTACAAGCGCACAAAATGTGTTAATTTCTAGCCATCTTTGAAAAGCAAGTCATATGTCTTATATATATATATATATATATGTGGTCCTTCTGTAGCTCAGTTGGTAGAGCATGGCGCTTGTAACGCCACGGTAGTGGGTTCGATTCCCGTGACCACCCATACGTAGAATGTATGCACACATGACTGTAAGTCGCTTTGGATAAAAGTGTCTGCTAAATGGCATATATATATGTCTTAACGTTTCAAGCGCAGGTGTTCCGCTAGCGACCCACCTCAACATCCGGTGAAATTGCAGAGCGTGAAATTCAAATTACAGAAATATAAATATTTAACAATCATGAAAATAAAAGTCTTATACATCAAAATAAAGCTTATCT
Source organism: Oncorhynchus keta (assembly GCF_023373465.1). Lineage (NCBI taxonomy): Eukaryota > Metazoa > Chordata > Actinopteri > Salmoniformes > Salmonidae > Oncorhynchus > Oncorhynchus keta. Next base: position 36,872,752 of record NC_068427.1, on the reverse strand, counting down.
TCTTGTTAATCCAGCCGCTGTGTCAGATTTCAAAAAGGCTTTATGGCGAAAGCACACCATGCGATTATCTGAGGACAGTGCCCCGCATACAAAAGCATGAAAGACATATTTCAACCAGACCCGGCCAGGCCCCTGTGGAAAGTCAGAAACAGCGATATAATAAATGCCTTACGTTTGGAGTGCCAACAGAAGAAGATCTTCAAAAGGTCCCAGCTACATCACAAATGGTCCTTTTTGTTCGATAATGTCCTTCTTTATATCCCCAAAAGTTCATTCAATAATCCACCGGTTTCCCTCCTTCAAAATGCATAAAAAATGTATCCCAAACGTCCAAACAAGTCAAACAACGTTTATAATCAAACCCTAATACGTAAATAAACGATCAAATTTAAGACAGAGAATCATTATTGTCTTTGGGAACCACCTAGAAAAACTACAAATTTTAGCTAATTTTTCCAAAAACAAGCCTGAAACTCTTTCGAAAGACAGTTGGCATCTAGCCCTAGGAAATGCAATCTGGGAGGTTTTGGCCTCATAATAAACATGAAAGCCATTGGAAACAGTGGTAGGCTGTAGGCTGAATTTTTTTTGTTGGTAGGGGGGTGGTTTGTCCTCTGGGTTTCGCCTTCCATATCAGTTCTGTTATACTCACAGACATTATTTTAACAGTTTTAGAAACTTGAGTGTTTTCTATCCAAATCTATCAATTATATGCATATCCTAGCTTCCGGGCCTGAGTAACAGGCAGTTTACTTTGGGCACACTTTTCATCCGGACATCAAAATACATTTTGAGATGGTCTTGAATATGCTGTCTTATTCTCTGTAATAACTCAACATTTTCAGTCACATCCTTGTCTGAACGACAAGTGGATTAACCAGTTAATGTAAAGCTCTGCATGTTTTTTTTCAAATGTCTCATGGATTGTAGGCCTATATTGAACAACACACATTGACTGCTACTGTAGGCTGAATGATAGAACAGATATTTCCATGTTTAAATGTTATGGGATGTATTTTCTTCCATTTGTTTTTGATGATAGACCACTCTGGTAGCGCTAGATTAGGATCAAATAGCCACAGTAGCCTACTCCGCCACTGTTAAAACTGTAATTTATAGCGGGTACAGCCTGAGTATTCACAATAAACGCATGCTGGAAGTTACACAGAATTTTCACAATGTTCATGTTTGTACTCAGCACACCTGAAATTTGCTCAGTGCCAAAAAACATTTGAAGTAACATTGATCCCAAGGCATAGTTATTTAGTCTTGGTGACATTGAGGTCAAGGAAGCTATTGTTAAATCAAGGCAGTAGAGTAGCTTAAAATGCATTTGCCCTTCAGGCAAGCAACCAGGGCCTTTGAGAGTGAGGTCGCTGTTTTTGTATGCCATTTCATTGATGTATATTGAGAACAGGAGAGGTGACATGACACAACTTGCTAGCTACCTGTCAAACAACCTGTCTAGCATACCGTCCATAGTACCGCAGTAGACTGTCATAACTCAGCACAGCTGAAGATGCTCCTTGACCATCTAATAGCATTTTATTCCGCTCTATCAGACTTCTAATCTCTGAGACTGTACAATACCATCCCTGTTTATAAGAGAAATGTACCGTACTGTCTCCAGTTTAAAACATTTATTTATGAAGTCCTCTTTGCCTCGTTTTTGGCACTAGCCTAGATCCTGGCCTACCAGCTCTATTTCTGGAGAGTTTAACAATAATTTAGAAGTTGAGAACAGTTTGTACTCTAAATCCGAAGCGAATTGCAGGATATCTGTGGCCTGAGAGAGGGGCCTAGCTTGAGACCCTGAGGGGCTAATCAGATGAGCATCAGTAGGCCTCTTCTCTTCTAAACAACAGTCTCCTGTGTGTAGGCCCCTGTGGAGCAGAGAACCACAGCGCTCTTATGTAATGGGCCCTATCTAAAGGCATAACAACTAATCTCCTAGCGGTCTTTCCATCTTTGTTTGTTTCTTCTCAGTGTTGAACAGCAGTTCCAGTTGAGGGAACTGTAAACCTTGTTGTTTCGCTGTAACCCAGCGTCTGCAAAATCTCCACTCAACTCAATTAGGCTGTACAAGCATAACTTGATTACAACCGTAGTGCACAATTTATCATGCATGAGTCATGGCATGGCTATGGTGTCGTCCGAGGGAGGCTCTATATCAAAGGGTTTAGGTCATCGGTGTTCAAGCTCTCTCTGCCGTTCTGCTTCATGGTTATTGTTTGAATGACAAGGGAAGCTGTCAGTGTCAATCAGTTACTCCAGCCAAACTTTGGTATTTTATTTTCTCTCTTTCTCTCTTCCTGTGATGCACAATATCTCTGTTGTCTGACTTGTGTGTTCAGCACACCCCTCTGTTTTCTTAAGCTTTGTGCGGCAGTCTCTCTGTTAGCAATTGGATTCTGTTTCTGTTCATGTTTCTGTTCAAATGGTTTTTAGGAGACAAACTTCCTTTAGCCCTCTGGATTCAGTCCTTCTCCCTATCATTTTCCTGTATATCTATTCGATCCATATCACATTGTCAGAGTGCTGTTGTTTTGCCCAGTCAGCCTTGCTGAGGAGGTGAAGCTGTTGTCATGGCAGCTCAACACAGCTGATCAACAAAAATATGGCAGTGTAATTGTACCACCATTCTACTGATCAACTAACATCAGTATAGCACACGGTGGCTTCATCCCAGGTAAGAGCTGGAGGGACAGAAGAGGGTTTAGACCTAATAATAAAACATTCCCAAGTGGACACTAGTCGACATTGGCATCCTTCCATCTGTGAGAGATAATGGGGAATACAGAAGCCAGGAGACCGCTGTAGTTATCATGCTGGTTGAAGCCAGGAGACTATTGTAGTTGTCATGCTGGTTGAAACCAGGAGACCATTGTAGTTGTCATGCTGGTTGAAGCCAGGAGACCATTGTAGTTGTCATGCTGGTTGAAGCCAGGAGACTATTGTAGTTGTCATGCTGGTTGAAGCCAGGAGACCATTGTAGATATCATGCTGGTTGAAGCCAGGAGACTATTGTAGTTGTCATGCTGGTTGAAGCCAGGAGACTATTGTAGTTGTCATGCTGGTTGAAGCCAGGAGACTATTGTAGTTGTCATGCTGGTTGAAGCCAGGAGACTATTGTAGTTGTCATGCTGGTTGAAACCAGGAGACCATTGTAGTTGTCATGCTGGTTGAAGCCAGGAGACCATTGTAGTTGTCACGCTGGTTGAAGCCAGGAGACTATTGTAGTTGTCATGCTGGTTGAAGCCAGGAGACCATTGTAGTTATCATGCTGGTTGAAGCCAGGAGACTATTGTAGTTGTCATGCTGGTTGAAGCCAGGAGACTATTGTAGTTGTCATGCTGGTTGAAGCCAGGAGACTATTGTAGTTGTCATGCTGGTTGAAGCCAGGAGACTATTGTAGTTGTCATGCTGGTTGAAGCCAGGAGACTATTGTAGTTGTCATGCAGGTTGAAGCCAGGAGACTATTGTAGTTGTCATGCTGGTTGAAGCCAGGAGACTATTGTAGTTATCATGCTGGTTGAAGCCAGGAGACTATTGTAGTTGTCATGCTGGTTGAAGCCAGGAGACCATTGTAGTTGTCATGCTGGTTGAAGCCAGGAGACTATTGTAGTTGTCATGCTGGTTGAAACCAGGAGACTATTGTAGTTGTCATGCTGGTTGTGGACTGGCTTTACAGTACATTGTGAGAGAATGCAACACCTTAGCAAGCACCTCCATCTACAATATATGTCTTGAAGAACACACATATCAACACTCTTCATGTGTTAAGTCACTGTGTTCACTTCATGTGTTTCTGTCTCCCTCCCAGGATTTTATTTTGTCATGGTCTCTCTGCTCCCAGACCCAAGCTCTGTAATCATATCATTCTGAGTGACACCTACTACATTGAGAATGCACAGCCATGGTCTCTCTGCTGCCAGACCCAAGCTCTGTAATAATATCATTCTGAGTGACACCTACTACATTGAGAATGCACAGCCATGGTCTCTCTGCTGCCAGACCCAAGCTCTGTAATAATATCATTCTGAGTGACACCTACTACATTGAGAATGCACAGCCATGGTTTCTCTGCTCCCAGACCCAAGCTCTGTAATAATATCATTCTGAGTGACACCTACTACATTGAGAATGCACAGCCATGGTTTCTCTGCTCCCAGACCCAAGCTCTGTAATAATATCATTCTGAGTGACACCTACTACATTGAGAATGCACAGCCATGGTTTCTCTGCTCCCAGACCCAAGCTCTGTAATAATATCATTCTGAGTGACACCTTTTACATTGAGAATGCACAGCCATGGTTTCTCTGCTCCCAGACCCAAGCTCTGTAATAATATCATTCTGAGTGACACCTACTACATTGAGAATGCACAGCCATGGTTTCTCTGCTCCCAGACCCAAGCTCTGTAATCATATCATTCTGAGTGACACCTACTACATTGAGAATGCACAGCCATGGTTTCTCTGCTCCCAGACCCAAGCTCTGTAATAATATCATTCTGAGTGACACCTTTTACATTGAGAATGCACAGCCATGGTTTCTCTGCTCCCAGACCCAAGCTCTGTAATAATATCATTCTGAGTGACACCTACTACATTGAGAATGCACAGCCATGGTTTCTCTGCTCCCTAACCCAAGCTCTGTAATCATATCATTCTGAGTGACACCTACTACATTGAGAATGCACAGCCATGGTTTCTCTGCTCCCAGACCCAAGCTCTGTAATAATATCATTCTGAGTGACACCTTTTACATTGAGAATGCACAGCCATGGTTTCTCTGCTCCCAGACCCAAGCTCTGTAATAATATCATTCTGAGTGACACCTACTACATTGAGAATGCACAGCCATGGTTTCTCTGCTCCCAGACCCAAGCTCTGTAATCATATCATTCTGAGTGACACCTACTACATTGAGAATGCACAGCCATGGTCTCTCTGCTCTCCTCTGCAGTAGTGTTCACATTTAGAACACTGAGAACTGATAGGAACCTTGTCCCATATCGCCTCAGGATGGTGGTTAGGCTGACTTAGTATTTTCAGATGTGGTAGGCAGAGCAGAGCACCGACCACCCATCTCCAATCAAGTGAAGAGCTAATTCAGCTGTTTTTGTAATAATGAGTTTTCTCTCTCCTAGATGGAATACATTCTCTGAAATGAGTACTACGCTATGCATTATGCATAGCTGGACCTGAGAGGACAGGCTGTGTGCTATGGGTACTGGATTTATCATTGAACTGCAAATTCATGGTTTGAAGTTACATGACAGTATGTGTGTGTGTGTGTAGCTGCTAGCTAGCATGTTTTTCAATCGTCTCATTAAATGAGCTGGTGCTACATGCACAGACATAAAACAATAAAACACACTAAATAGGTGGTCATTGAAGAGGTTTGACACCTGTCCTAACCCAACAAGCAGGTCCCGGCTCCAACATCTTCTAGCACAGCAATGTGCATGCTGATTAGGCCTACACATCTGATTTGTCCTGTCAGCGGTTGGAATTCCCACCCTGATCTCTTTTATGAGTGACCTTTTTAATGTCTGAGGTCAGTGGCTGTATATTATCAGCCTTCAGAGCTGGGGTGAAAGTGCCCCAAATTCTCCCCGTTACCACCTATCCCCACTGCCCTCAGACAAGTGAAATGGTTTCTTACAAGCACGGGGCATTTAGGCTATTTTAGGGTATTTTAGGGTCCCTACCAACCACATGATATCAGCAAGACTCAAACAACGGTCAGGCTCCAACAGTTATTTTCTCCAGAAAAGAGATGTCTTTGTTCAATAACATGGATGGTGTTTGTGAAAGGTTGACCAAAGATATCCCCTGTTCTCTTCATGTTTGGTTTTAAAGTTCATTGCTTTCAGGGCTAGCAAGGGGGGAGGGCAATGACCTCAAGACTTCCCACTACTTTTACATTTAATTTTTTACCCTTTTAAATGTATGGACTTTACAGTTTTTAAACTTTGGATATCCCTTTTCAACCATAAAAGTATACCATTTGTTTTTTAAACCACACAAAATTTTTTTTTTTTGTCCTCTCCTATTTCAGTGAGGAAGCCCAATTTGTCCTGTACAACTAGTAACGTTATGTCCTCCCAAAGAAGCGGCAGTTGGATCAGGCTGTAGCTCCCAGGTTTCTGTCATGTAGTGTCAGACATCCTGAATCAGCTGCTGACTGTTTGTTTGTAGGCCATGTTTGATGCCTTCACTTCCAGCAGAACATTAGTCATCATGTTGCAAACTGATGCATTTTTCTATCCTGTCAGACAGGTCTGTCCCGTGGCTGGAGCTGTGCTTCCTCTAGCCTGAGTGTGTGTGAGGGGAATGTGTGTGGTCAGCAGTCAGCCACAGTCCGTCCTCAGCCACAGTCGAGCCAACCCTGCCCTGCCCTGCCCTGCCCTGCCCCGCCTGGTGATGGTGATGGTGTGTCAGTTTCAGGGGAGAGGCTATAGTGGTAAATCCAGTTCAATTCAATCTATTTTTGACAGCAAAAAATATGTGGCTTTTGGGACCTGAATGCTAAAACATTCAAGAGATAAAGATGCTCAAAGTTGCCCCATTTTCCCATACCATACCATGAGGCATCCATGTGTTCATCACTGGAAAAGATAAACGGTTTAGATTAATATAATTAAAAATCTTACAAACAGGGTTGTCAAACTATTTTATCATTTATGATTATTATTATTATTTTTTATAAAATACATTTGCCTTTTTAAACATCTTAGGGCTGAGATCCCGTTAACGGGATCGATATCACAACAGCCAGTGAAAGTGCAGGGCGCCAAATTCAAAATAACAGAAATCTCATAATAAGAATTCCTCAAACATATCTTATACCATTTTAAAGGTAATCTTGTTGTTAATCCCACCACAGTGTCCGATTTCAAATAGGCTTTGCAGCGAAAGCACCACAAACGATTATGTTAGGTCAGAGCCAAGTCACAGAAAAACACCGCCATTTTTCCAGCCAAAGAGTGGCGTCACAAAAATCAGAAATAGAGATAGAAGTAATCACTAACCTTTGAAGATCTTCATCAGATGACACTCATAGGACTTCATGTTACACAATACATGTATGTTTTGTTCGATAAAGTTCATATTTATATAAAAAAAATCTCAGTATACATTGGGCGCATTATGTTCAGTAGTTCCAAAAACATCCTGTGATTTTGCAGAGAGCCACATCAATTTACAAAAATACTCATTATAAATGTTGATGATAATTCAAGTGTTATACATAGATAGATACACTTCTCCTCAATGCATTCTCTTCAAAAAAGCTTTACGGAAAAAGCAAACCATGCAATAATCTTAGTACGGCGCTCAGAGATCCAACAAGCCAAAAAGATATCCGCCATATTGTGCAGTCAACAGAAGTCAGAAATAACATTAGAAATATTCACTTACCTTTGATGATCTTCATCAGAATGCACTCCCAGGAATCCTAGTTCCACAATAAATGTTTGATTTGTACGATAATGTCCATAATTTATGTCCAAATAGCTACTTTTGTTAACACGCTTCGTGAGTTTTAATTTGTTTACCAAACGCGCTAACTAGTTGCAGACGAAATGTCAAAAAGTTCCGTTACAGTCCGTAGAAACATGTCAAACGATGTATATTGCTTGCTGTTTGGGGTTTTAGACTTTGAGATATCAGCTGATGTACAAAGGGCTATATAAATAAATTTGAATTGAAATGAATTGTATAGAATCAATCTTTAGGATTGTTTTTAACATAAAACTTCAATAATATTCCAACCTTTGTCTTTAGAAAAGCAAATGGAACGGGAGCTACCTCTCATGTGAATGCGCGTGACCAGCTTGTGACTGCTGGCAGACCTCTGACTCATTCCCCTCTCATTCAGCCCCCCTTTACAGAAGAAGCCTCAAACAAGTTTCTAAAGACGGTTGACATCTAGTGGAAGCCTTAGAAAGTGCAAGATGACCAATATCCCACTTTATCTTCGGTAGGGGCTGAGTTGCAAATCGACCAACCTCAGATTTCCCACTTCCTGGTTGGATTTTTTTCTCTGGTTTTTGCCTGCCATATAAGTTCTGTTATACTCACAGACATCATTCAAACAGTTTTATAAACTTCAGAGTGTTTTCTATCAAAATATACTAATAATATGCATATATTAGCAACTGGGACTGAGGAGCAGGCAGTTTACTCTGGGCACCTCTGGGCACCTTATTCATCCAAGCTACTCAATACTGCCCCCAGCCATAAGAAGTTAAAGGTCATGAACAGTCAAAATGATGTTTTTCATGAAACTGGATGATATTTGAAGGAAACCAGATCAAAGTAGGAAAAATTACTGTTGCTTTAATACTGAACAAAAATATAACGCAACATGCAACAATTTCAAAGATTTGACTGAGTTACAGTAAATTAAAATAAATAAATTAGGCCCAAATCATCCGGTTGGATGTACTGCCAAATTCTATAAAACAAGCATAGTAGGACTTCTTATAAGCTTCTGGGTTAGAGTCCCGCACCTTGAAAGCGGCAGCTTTTGACCCTCCAGCATGACAATGCCACCAGCCATACTGCTCGTTCTGTGCATGATTTCCTGCAAGACAGGAATGTCAGTGTTCTGCCATGGCCAGCAAAGAGCCCGGATCTCAATCTCATTGAGCACGTCTGGGATCTGTTGGATCGGAGGGTGAGGGCTAGGGCCATTCCCCCCCAGAAATGTCAGAGAACTTGCAGGTGCAGAACTGGCAAATCTGGTGCAGTCTATGAGGAGGAGCTGCACTGCAGTACTTAATGCAGCTGGTGGCCACACCAGATACTGACTGTTACTTTTGATTTTGACCCCCCTTTGTTCAGGGACACATTATTCAATTTCTGTTAGTCACATGTTTGTGGAACTTGTTCAGTTTATGTCTCAGTTGTTGAATCTTGTTATGTTCATACGAATATTTACACATGTTAATTTGGCTGAAAACAAATGCTGTTGGCAGTGAGAGGACGTTTCTTTTTTTTGCTGAGTTTAGCTGGAAGAGCAGACTCTTATTTTATTGTTTTCAATCCAGGAATTCAAGCTTGAATAGAGAGGCAGAAATGGTGCATTGTCTGTGTGAAGTGTACTGGAAACACTGGTGTGTGTGTGTGTGTGTGTGCGCGTTTCGTATACGCATGTTTACAAGTTTTTCCTCGACTCCGCTTTAGAACAGCTAGGCCAATTCCCCTTCAGGCTCCTGAGTATTGCCTGCTGACTAGTCTATCGCTGAGTCACTGTCCTGGGCTTCCAGGAACAACATACAGAGCAGCTGAAGTATAATATTATTGGCATCACTCAGTACCGTGCTGTCCCCAAGCACTGGTCGACGATAGAGCTGCACAATTCATCCAATTCACATCGAAATCGCAATATTGATGTGCAATATCCGTATCGCAAGAGATGGCCGAGCCATATCTCAATATTTTGAAACTCCACTCAGCCATGTGCAGCATACATTTGAATAGTTTACTCTGTCATCTCACCCCCTGTCACTCAACCTGCACAGTTCCTCCTCCTCCTTGCTGTTGATTCGATCTAAATTTGCATGCTGTTTTGTTAGGTCAAGTGATGTCAACACATTGTTCCAAACGAGAACAATTATGCTTTCCACTTTGCTTCTTAATATAAATCATGTTATTTCTATGATTCCAACAGTTCACCCAAAGTGTTTTGATCTATATCGCAAGTCAAATCGCAATCTGTAACAATGAGATTTTTTGCACATTTCGTGCAGCTGTAGTTTAGTATCAGTCCACTCAAACCTCTGCTCTGACTCCCACCCCAGCTGGTAAACCGTTGATGTTGTAGTGTAAGGGAGGGAACTAGGGTCAGGAATCCAGACCAATGACAGGGTGTTAGGTAACTACTGTATAGCTCTGCCTCTGGGCTCTGTCTGTCCAGACAGCACAGGCTGGCTAACTGGCTGGCTTTCTCTTCTCCTCCAGACACCGCTCAGCCCAGCTGTTCCCCTGACTCATAGAAAATGACTGCAGTGAGGGAGGGAGAGCCCATAGTGTGTGTGTCTGTGCGCGTGCGAATTAATCTGCAATACACCCATGCCTGTCTGATCTAATATGTCCTTCTACTGTCTCAACAGACAAGGGAGGGAGGAGGTTGTGTTTGTGTGTTTGTGTGTGTATAGTGTCAGGCCACTGGGAATAAAATAAAAGTCTCAAAGCGAATGGGCTTTGCCATGATTCAATCTAAGCCTGGTCCAGCCACATCAGATGAGAGCAGAGGGAGAATCCTTATTTTCCATGACTCATGACACAGCGATGAGTAGCAGACACGTTTAAGTGAATGAGATGTCATTAAGTGGTCCATTATAATGGATTGTGGGACGAGAGGTAACCACCCATCCTGTAGTATTGGAGAACACATCTAGCTGGCTATACCAAGCTAGCACTACTGGCTGGGGCCTTTTGCTTTGTTTGACATGTCTTACTGCCAGGAGGATAGGCATGGAATCATCTAATGTCCCCTTCCTTGTTTATCCATGTCATATAGAGATCTACTGTGTGTAGGACTGTAGGTTCTGCTTGTCATAGAATTTTAGGAGTTGTTCATCCTCTCAGCCAGCTGATGGCAATGATGCCACTGTATGCTACGAATGGCTACAGTACTGTAGAGAGAGAGATGCAGAGCTGCAGGTTTAATGGGGACTGAGGTGAGATTATTTTACCAGCGTGTCAGACAGGATGGCCACCAGCCTCAGTGTCCTGGAGCCTCTATCTCCGGGTGGAGATCCATACTCGGCTCCTCACTAGTCAGCCAAGGTGAACAAATGAACCTGAATGCAGGGAAAGTAGAACAACAGTCCCAGCCAGTCTGCTAGCTTGTCTCAAAATGTCAACATACCCCTAGTTAAAGTCAGTGAGAGGAGCAATATAAGAGAAGGCCATGTTATGTTGAAATGAAGTGTAGAGCAGCCATGATGAAGGGAGAAATCCCTACTATTATCAGCCCTGAGCCAGGGGGAGGCGGGGGATGCTGTGGGAAGGGAGGGCCTGGGGGTGAGACAGGAGGGGGAGGCAGTATAGCCATCTGTCTGTCTGTAGGGAGTAGGAGAGGTCTGTTTCTCTCTGGGGGTGGAGACTAGCTTGGGCTAGACTGACTGGACGGGTGGATGGATCAGGCTGGAGAGGCCCAGGCAGAGGAAGAGTGAGGAAACACTCACTCACTCACTCACTCACTCACTCACTCACTCACTCACTCACTCACTCACTCACTCACTCACTCACTCACTCACTCACTCACTCACTCACTCATACGCAGGCAGGGAGGGGGAGGCAGGCGGAAGACAGGCGGAGAGGGGTGAGGCAGGGAGGGAGGTTGCACTGCAGCAGCCATCCTCCACCCTCCTCTCCCCATGATGACCAAGTGTGTGTCTTTTGTGGGCTTGTATTACTATCCTAGTGGTTCCTGGAAATCCCTGAAAGGACAGTAAAAGTAAGTAAAACATTTCCCAGGTCACCACGAGGACAAAGGCTTTTTAGGTTTAGGGGTTAGGTTTAGGGTTCTAAATGGGGTAAGCAGATTCTAAGATGAGTAGTTTGTGACCCATAGAGAATCTACATTTCCCTCAGAGAAGAGACTGAATGTAGTTGAAATCAGAGCTGCAATTTGGGGCTCTTTGTAATGTTGTCCTCTCCTCTGGACATCCAGTTTTAGTTCTCCAGACCTTTTTGTTTTAGGCTTGTCATCAGTTTAATTACTGTAATTCCCTTTCATCTGCAGATGAGAACAAAGGATCAGGATTATGCCCCCAGGGCAGACATGCCTGCTGCTGGTAGTGTTCTAGTAAACCTGAACCAGTCTCCAGCCTAAACTGAGGAAAGGAGCGCTGTTAATTGTGCTACATATGATACGGAAGCTGTGAAATTGGATAACATAGGTCGGTCGTGTCTGTTGCTGGCTGCCTGGACTATGCAACACTGTTACTTCCTACACTTCTATCACACTCACCAGTAGATGGCAGTGTTCATCAATGCTGCAGGGTTCATTGCGCGGAGTTGTATTTTATTTACAAGATTGAAAGTTTCAAAAATTGCACCATGGCCGGCACAAGCTCAGGTGATGCTTATGTGTTGTTATGGTGTTAACAGGGCTACTCTCACTAGATGTTCGTTGAGCAGCTCTCTCACCCCATGACAAGGACAGCTAACTATTTGGGGGCACAGTGCTTTTACCTGACATCAGCCATGGTTTTTCCCATGGTGACTGGCAACTTTTCCCATGGTGACTGGCAACTTTTCCCATGGTGACTGGCAACTTTTCCCATGTTGACTGGCAACTTTTCCCATGGTGACTGGCAACTTTTCCCATGGTGACTGGCAACTTTTCCCATGGTGACTGGCAACTTTTCCCATGTTGACTGGCAACTTTTCCCATGGTGACTTTTCCCATGGTGACTGTCAACTTTTCCCATGTTGACTGTCAACTTTTCCCATGGTGACTGTCAACTTTTCCCATGGTGACTGTCAACTTTTCCCATGGTGACTGGCAACTTTTCCCATGTTGACTGGAAACTTTTCCCATGGTGACTCTTTTCCCATGGTGACTGGAAACTTTTCCCATGGTGACTGGAAACTTTTCCCATGGTGACTGGAAACTTTTCCCATGTTGACTCCCATGGTGAAACTTTTCCCATGGTGACTGGAAACTTTTCCCATGTTGACTGGCAACTTTTCCCATGGTGACTGTCAACTTTTCCCATGTTGACTGTCAACTTTTCCCATGGTGACTGGTCATGGTGACTGGCAACTTTTCCCATGGTGACTTTTCCCATGTTGACTGGCAACTTTTCCCATGGTGACTGGCAACTTTTCCCATGTTGACTGGCAACTTTTCCCATGGTGACTGGCAACTTTTCCCATGGTGACTGGCAACTTTTCCCATGTTGACTGGCAACTTTTCCCATGGTGACTGGCAACTTTTCCCATGGTGACTGGCAACTTTTCCCATGGTGACTGGCAACTTTTCCCATGGTGACTGGAAACTTTTCCCATGTTGACTGGCAACTTTTCCCATGGTGACTGGCAACTTTTCCCATGGTGACTGGAAACTTTTCCCATGGTGACTGGCAACTTTTCCCATGGTGACTGGAAACTTTTCCCATGGTGACTGGAAACTTTTCCCATGTTGACTGGCAACTTTTCCCATGGTGACTGGAAACTTTTCCCATGGTGACTGGAAACTTTTCCCATGGTGACTGGAAACTTTTCCCATGGTGACTGGCAACTTTTCCCATGGTGACTGGCAACTTTTCCCATGGTGACTGGCAACTTTTCCCATGGTGACTGGCAACCTTTTCCCATGGTGACTGGCAACTTTTCCCATGGTGACTGGCAACCTTTTCCCATGGTGACTGGCAACCTTTTCCCATGGTGACTGGCAACCTTTTCCCATGGTGACTGGCAACTTTTCCCATGGTGACTGGCAACCTTTTCCCATGGTGACTGGAAACTTTTCCCATGGTGACTGGCAACTTTTCCCATGGTGACTGGCAACTTTTCCCATGGTGACTGGCAACTTTTCCCATGGTGACTGGAAACTTTTCCCATGGTGACTGGAAACTTTTCCCATGGTGACTGGAAACTTTTCCCATGGTGACTGGAAACTTTTCCCATGGTGACTGGCAACTTTTCCCATGGTGACTGGCAACTTTTCCCATGGTGACTGGCAACTTTTCCCATGGTGACTGGCAACTTTTCCCATGGTGACTGGCAACCTTTTCAAATGAGTTTTCTATGGCAGCACTGTACAAAAGTTGTAATAAGTCAATATTACATGTTTCAGAGTGGCAGCATCATACATGGTCCTTTTTTCAGCAGATAGAGTGATTATATTTCAGTTTACCCTCAACCCTTTGTGAAACTAATTTGCATACTGGACTGAATCAGAAGGAATTGTTTATTGTTAGATTGTTTAATGTTGTTAAAAAGAGATAATTTAAGATGTTGTTTTATTTATTTCGATGTACTTTTATTTCATATGTTGTCATTTTGTATTTTTGTTTATTCAAAATGTTCTCCTTTTGTGTTTTCCAGGTGGCTTTGCTTGGAATAGACCTTTTATCTGTCCTAGTGACAAGGTTACAGGACCGATTTAGGAACCATGTGGGAACAGGTGAGATAGTGTCATTTTATTATCTTAAAAAATATCACTTTCTTCATGGTTAAAGGAGTTCAAATAAAAGATTGTTTTAGATTTCTAGACAAAATGCCTGACTAAAAAACGCTTGTATCCCTGCCTTGACTAAACGTTTGAGCTCCATTGGATTTTAACTCAACGTCCACATCTTTAGATAGCAATGCTAACCCTTCCCCTGTCTTCTCTTCTCTCCCCTGTCTTCTCTTCTCTCCCCTGTCTTCTCTTCTCTCCCCTGTGTGTTCATCCCTCTCCCCTGTGTGTCCATCCCTCTCCCCTGTGTGTCCATCCTTCTCCCCTGTGTGTCCATCCCTCTCCCCTGTCTTCTCTTCTCTCCCCTGTGTGTCCATCCCTCTCCCCTGTGTGTCCATCCCTCTCCCCTGTGTGTCCATCCCTCTCCCCTGTGTGTCCATCCCTCTCCCCTGTGTGTCCATCCCTCTCCCCTGTGTGTCCATCCCTCTCCCCTGTGTGTCCATCCCTCTCCCCTGTGTGTCCATCCCTCTCCCCTGTGTGTCCATCCCTCTCCCCTGTGTGTCCATCCCTCTCTCCTGTGTGTCCCCCATCCCTCTCCCTGTGTGTCCATCCCTCTCCCCTGTGTGTCCATCCCTCTCCCCTGTGTGTCCATCCCTCTCCCCTGTGTGTCTATCCCTCTCCCCTGTGTGTCCATCCCTCTCCCCTGTGTGTCCATCCCTCTCCCCTGTGTGTCTATCCCTCTCCCCTGTGTGTCCATCCCTCTCCCCTGTGTGTCCATCCCTCTCCCCTGTGTGTCTATCCCTCTCCCCTGTGTGTCCATCCCTCTCCCCTGTGTGTCCATCCCTCTCCCCTGTGTGTCCATCCCTCTCCCCTGTGTGTCCATCCCTCTCCCCTGTGTGTCCATCCCTCTCCCCTGTGTGTCCATCCCTCTCCCCTGTGTGTCTATCCCTCTCCCCTGTGTGTCCATCCCTCTCCCCTGTGTGTTCATCCCTCTCCCCTGTGTGTCTATCCCTCTCCCCTGTGTGTCCATCCCTCTCCCCTGTGTGTCCATCCCTCTCCCCTGTGTGTCTATCCCTCTCCCCTGTGTGTCTATCCCTCTCCCCTGTGTGTCTATCCCTCTCCCCTGTGTGTCTATCCCTCTCCCCTGTGTGTCTATCCCTCTCCCCTGTGTGTCCATCCCTCTCCCCTGTGTGTCCATCCCTCTACCCTGTGTGTCCATCCCTCTCCCCTGTGTGTCCATCCCTCTCCCCTGTGTGTCTCCAGTACTGCCCAGTCTGATAGATCGTCTGGGGGATTCCAAAGACCAAGTCAGAGACCAAGATCAAATCCTGCTGTTGAAGATCATGGAGCAGGCTGCCACCCCACAGGTATGTGTGCGCACACACACACACACACACACACACACACACACACACACACACACACACACACACACACACACACACACACACCCCACAGGTGGAGCTTTCCTGGGCTAACATGTCCTCATAGACGAGTTATTGACAAAGGTCTTGAGTCAATCCCACAATTCCTTCCCAGTTCCCTGTTGATTCATTCCTGAGTCCCAGGTAGGTTTTGATTCCTGACTCGATTGTATGTTACTTGATATGACCTGATCCGTGACAAAAAGCTATTTGATTGTTGACCTGGTGCAAATATCCTGTCCTCTCCTCCCCAGTACGTGTGGGACAGAATGCTGGGAGGCTTCAAACACAAGAACAACAGGACCAGAGAGGGAGTGTGCCTTTGTCTCATCTCAACGCTCAACATGTAAGACTGCCTGGCCTCTCAATCACCCATCTATCAATCTGTCTGTTCTTACTATACAACAGATTGTCATTAGAGCTCTCGGCTGATCTCTTTTACCATTGCTCATGTTTTTCCATCATTCCTTCGTCACAGGCAAGGTAAGATTCAATATACATTTTTAGATTTCTCCTTTCTAATACTCTGATAGCAATGTAATTGTAGCTGACTGCCGAGAGCATGGATGAGGCTGGTTTGATTTAAAATGTGTCAATATTATCTCATGTGTATCATAGGGAATTTTAAAATGTTATTATGGTAAGGTCTTTATTGTCAGGAGTCTATTTGCAGTGATGCTGATGCTTACCTATGATGTCATTGCTTTCTCTCTCTCTTCCTCTTTGTTCTTCCAGGTACGGAGCCCAAGGCTTAACCCTCAGTAAAATAGTCCCTCACATATGCAATCTACTAGGAGATCCCACCAGTCAGGTGCGTTTGCTGTGTCATGAATCAGTTTATTACACTGCTGGTCAGGGAGGGAGAGGGAGTGGGCCTCTAGCACAGATGGACACAAAGGCATTTCTACAGGGACATGACGCCCCCTAGTGGCAGCCACAGAACAGAACAGTGCTATCTTTTGGGGGATGCAGGGTAATGATTCTGTTCAGCGACTGTTTCAAGATCTGCTAAACAAATCATATTAGTGTTGGCGTTTACACATCTGTGAGTGAATGGGAGTTGCATTCTGTCCGTAGATAAAGACATTTTCATATTCTATTGTAGTCCTGTTAGGGCATGTTCTAGATGAACTTTGAACCTCCCCCTGGTGTCCTTAGGTGAGAGACGGAGCTATGGGCTGCCTGGTGGAGATCTACAGACATGTGGGGGAGAGGGTGAGGATGGACCTCAGCAAGAAGGGCCTACCACAGTCACGGTATGATGAACATTCTTCCTCTGTCTTTCTGTGTCTCTGCCTGTCTCTGTCTGCCTGTCTCTCTGTCTGTCACTCTGATTGTCTGTCACTGATTCTCGGTGTCTGTCTCTGTCTCTCACCCCCCCCTCCCTCCCTCCCTCCCCCCCCCTCCCCCTCCCTCCCTCCCCCCTCCCCCCTCCCTCCCTCCCTCCCTCCCTCCCTCCCTCCCTCCCTCCCTCCCTCCCTCCCTCCCTCCCTCCCTCCCTCCCTCCCAGGGATAAATAAATAAACATAAATATGGGTTGTATTTACAATGGTGTTTGTTCTTCACTGGTTGCCCTTTTCTTGTGGCAACAGGTCACAAATCTTGCTGCTGTGACAGCAGACAGTGGTATTTCACCCAATAGTATTTCACCCTATAGTTTATCAAAATTGAATTTGTTTTCGAATCCTTTGTGGGTCTGTGTCATCTGATGGGAATATGTGTCTCTAATATGGTCATAAATTTGACAGGAGGTTAGTGCAGCTCAGTTTCCAACTCATTCTCTCTCTCTCAACATGATGGTAGTGGGAGTGACAGAGACGATGGTTATGATGACTCAGCCTGGGCTCTAACTAAGTGTTTGAGTGGGTCTGGGCAGCAGATTGATTCACTCCCAATTGTCTCTTTGGTTGAGAGTTAAAGTCGAATAGCTGTTCCTGGAACCATTCCGACTGGGGCATCTGTCTCTCTGATCGTCCCCTGTTTAGTTTACTACTGTTCCCCCTTTTTAGTTTGGTTTACTACCATGTCAACATGCAATGCACTCTGTGAAGAAGGTGGCCCATCCTCCTTGATCTCAGTTTGTCACTATGAACTGTTTTTCACAGTCAGTCTTCCTCTTACATCCCACATTGTTGATCCTTGCAATTGCTCCTACCCACTCTTCATTGTTGTAGGTAGTATTACAAAACTATTTCCCAGACCCAAAGGGAAGAGATGACTCTTTATAAAGGGAGCTTGAAGGGGCATGGTTGGAGGAGGGATAAGCTCCTTTAGTCTCCCTTTAGGAGTGCTTCCTCTGCCTATGATTAGATTGGTTCTGGGCCCGGGGCATGGTGGGTGCTGAGGCTCTCTAGTGCCCACCTGTGCCCTCCTCCTGTCTGTAGGAACATTCTTAATCCATTTCCTCCAAGAGATCCATGAGCAATTAAAAAGCATTTTGTTATATCCAGTTAAACACTAACTAAGTCTTCTTATCGATATGTTCACATTGGAGTTTCCTGCTATTTCCTCCAAGCAGTGTGCGTTGTGTTTATTTGACTCAATGTGTTCTTAACAACGATTTGAGTACATCAATGTCTACCACAGTAGTGCATGTGATTTAAAAAGCCTATGTTGCAAACAGTGTGAGAATGTCAAATTCTAATTTGGGCAATTTAGCAAGCTACCTTCTGTGGGAAAAGGGATGGGGATATTGGCTTAGGACTGTATTATATTTGAAAAGAAAGAGAGAAGCAAATGCAAATTTTGTAAAATAGCATTAGAATGAAAAAGGTTTAGCTGACAGCTTCTAGTTTTGGCCTCATTTCCAAGTCAAAGTGACTCAATAGAAATCTGGAGGGATTAAATCTACACAGCATTTTCACTAACTGACACCAAATAAAGTCCTGCCTCATTTGATCCGTAAAGGCGCCCGCATGCCTCCCATCTGTAACAGTTTGTGCATACGTTATGAGGACATTTTATGACGTTATTGTTCGTTTTGGTCTTCGGTAAGGGTTTTTTCGGCTGTTTGTGCGCACACACAATTGTTTTTGGAGGCAAGCCGAAGTTCGGAGCCGATATCTACACCCCTTCGTTACTCATTGGTCAACAGTAGGGATCCTTAAATGAAGTGTTTGTTGTCATTCAATGATAGACTACCCGTTTTCATGCACATTTTGAGAAATTAGAAATACTGCACCAAACACCTTAGTTCGATGTAAAATTACGCAACTAAGATCTCTGCAGAAATGTAAAAATCAATTACATATTTAGATTAATACGGACTATTTTGAGGAAGTGTATATTAGCAAAGTGTCTCAAGATGGACAAACGTTACCGAGTCCTGCCGGAGCTTTTTCAATTTGAGAATACATGAGCTGGATCAATGTCCCGCAAGATGATGATAACAGAACTGAATATAACAGCATAGTATGCCTATAATGTTACTCTTACGCCAAAAACGCCTCATTTCAAATGAGATTTTTTTGGGATGGTTAGATGAAGCTGAATAGCGGCATTTCTTTCTCATGCGGTCAAAACTCAACAGCGCATCAAATCAAATGTCATTTATCACATTCGCCGAACACAACTTTACAGTGAAATGCTTGTTTATGAACCTTTCGCAAAGATGCAGAGTTTAGAAAATAATAATATAAAATACTAACTAACACGAGGAATAAAATAAAATACGCAAAACTTGGAGCTATATACAGGGAGTACCAGTATATACAGGGAGTACCAGTACCATATCAATGTGCAAGGGTATGAGGTAATTGAGTTAGATATTTACAAGAAGCCAGAGTAGTGACGAGGTATCAGGATAGATAATATTCAGAGTAAAATAAAGAACAGCAGCAGCAGCAAATAATGAGTGTAAATGTGTGTATACAGTTGAAATCGGAACTTTACATACACTTAGGTGGAAGTCATTTAAACTAGTTTTTCAACCACTCCACACATTTCTCGTTTTATTTTTTATTTTATTTTATTTCACCTTTATTTAACCAGGTAGGCTAGTTGAGAACAAGTTCTCATTTGCAACTGCGACCTGGCCAAGATAAAGCATAGCAGTGTGAACAGACAACACAAGAGTTACACATGGAGTAAACAATTAACAAGTCAATAACACAGTAGAAAAAAAGGGGAGTCTATATACAATGTGTGCAAAAGGCATGAGGAGGTAGGCGAATAATTACAATTTTGCAGATTAACACTGGAGTGATAAATGATCAGATGGTCATGTACAGGTAGAGATATTGGTGTGCAAAAGAGCAGAAAAGTAAATAAATAAAACAGTACGGGGATGAGGTAGGTGAAATGGGTGGGCTATTTACCAATAGACTATGTACAGCTGCAGCGATCGGTTAGCTGCTCAGATAGCTGATGTTTGAAGTTGGTGAGGGAGATAAAAGTCTCCAACTTCAGCGATTTTTGCAATTCGTTCCAGTCACAGGCAGCAGAGTACTGGAACGAAAGGCGGCCAAATGAGGTGTTGGCTTTAGGGATGATCAATGAGATGCACCTGCTGGAGCGCCTGCTACGGATGGGTGTTGCCATCGTGACCAGTGAACTGAGATAAGGCGGAGCTTTACCTAGCATGGACTTGTAGATGACCTGGAGCCAGTGGGTCTGGCGACGAATATGTAGCGAGGGCCATAAGGTGCTTTAGTGACAAAACGGATGGCACTGTGATAGACTGCATCCAGTTTGCTGAGTAGAGTGTTGGAAGCCATTTTGTAGATGACATCGCCGAAGTCGAGGATCGGTAGGATAGTCAGTTTTACTAGGGTAAGCTTGGCGGCGTGAGTGAAGGAGGCTTTTTTTTTGCTGAATAGAAAGCCGACTCTTGATTTGATTTTCGATTGGAGATGTTTGATATGAGTCTGGAAGGAGAGTTTGCAGTCTAGCCAGACACCTAGGTACTTATAGATGTCCACATATTCAAGGTCAGAACCATCCAGGGTGGTGATGCTAGTCGGGCATGCGGGTGCAGGCAGCGATCGGTTGAAAAGCATGCATTTGGTTTTACTAGCGTTTAAGAGCAGTTGGAGGCCACGGAAGGAGTGTTGTATGGCATTGAAGCTCGTTTGACGGTTAGATAGCACAGTGTCCAATGACGGGCCGAAAGTATATAGAATGGTGTCGTCTGCGTAGAGGTGGATCAGGGAATCGCCCGCAGCAAGAGCAACATCATTGATATATACAGAGAAAAGAGTCGGCCCGAGAATTGAACCCCGTGGCACCCCCATAGAGACTGCCAGAGGACCGGACAGCATGCCCTCCGATTTGACACACTGAACTCTGTCTGCAAAGTAATTGGTGAACCAGGCAAGGCAGTCATCCGAAAAACCGAGGCTACTGAGTCTGCCGATAAGAATATGGTGATTGACAGAGTCGAAGGCCTTGGCAAGGTCGATGAAGACGGCTGCACAGTACTGTCTTTTATCGATGGCGGTTATGATATCGTTTAGTACCTTGAGTGTGGCTGAGGTGCACCCGTGACCGGCTCGGAAACCAGATTGCACAGCGGAGAAGGTACGGTGGGATTCGAGATGGTCAGTGACCTGTTTGTTGACTTGGCTTTCGAAGACCTTAGATAGGCAGGGCAGGATGGATATAGGTCTGTAACAGTTTGGGTCCAGGGTGTCTCCCCCTTCGAAGAGGGGGAGTTAACAAATGATAGTTTTTGAAAGTTGCTTAGGACATCTACTTTGTGCATGACACAAGTCATTTTTCCAACAATTGATTATGGACAGATTATTTCACTTAAAATGTATTGCATCACAATTCCAGTGGGTCAGAAGTTTACATACACTAAGTTGACTGTGCCTTTTAAACAGCTTGGAAAATTACAGAAAATGATGTCATTGCTTTAGAATCTTCTGATAGGCTAATTGACATCATTTGAGTCAATTGGGGGTGTACCTGTGGATGTATTTCAAGGCCTACATTCAAGTGCCTCTTTGCTTGACATCATGGCAAAATCAAAAGAAATCAGCCAAGACCTCAGAAAATGAATTGTAGACCTCCACAAGTCTAGTTCATCCTTGGGAGCAATTTCCAAACGCCTGAAGGTACCACGTTCATCTGTACAAACAATAGTACGCACGTATAAACACCATGGGACCACTCAGCCGTCATACTGCTCAGGAAGGAGACGCGTTCGGTCTCCTAGAGATTAATGTACTTTGCTGCGAAAAGTGCAAATCAATCCCAGAACAACAGCAAAGGACCTTGTGAAGATGCTGGAGGAAACAGGTACAAAAGTATTTATAGCCACAGTAAAACGAGTCCAATATCGACATAACCTGAAAGGCCGCTCAGCAAGGAAGAAGTCACTACTCCAAAACCGCCATAAAAAAGCCACACTACGGTTTGCAACTGCACATGCGGACAAAGATTGTATTTTCTTGAGAAATATCCTCTGGTCTGATGAAACAAAAATAAACTTTTTGGCCATAATGACCATCGTTATGTTTGGAGGATAAAGGGGGAGGCTTGCAAGCCGAAGAACACCATCCCAACCGTGAAGCACGGGTTGGCAGCATCATGTTGTCGGGGTACTTTGCTGCAGACCGCCTGATATAGAGGTCCTGGATGGCAGGTAGCTCAGCCCCAGTGATGTACTGGGCTGTTCGCACCACCCTTTGTAGCGCTTTGCGGTCAAGTGGTGAGGCAGCTTGTCAAGTTGCTGTAGAACCTTTTGAGGATCTGAGGGCCCATGACAATTCTTTTCAGCCTCTTGAGGGGAAAGAGGTGCTGCCGTGCCCTCTTCACGACTGTGCGGGTGTGTGTGGACCATGTTAAGTGATGCGTGCCACTAGGCAGGATATATTTTCTTTGATATGAAACGAAAAACAAGAAAAGCTAATAGTTTAGTGGTCCTTCTGTAGCTCAGTTGGTAGAGCATGGCGCTTGTAACGCCAGGGTAGTGGGTTCGATCCCCGGGACCACCCATACGTAGAATGTATGCACACATGACTGTAAGTCGCTTTGGATAAAAGCGTCTGCTAAATGGCATATATTTAACACCATCTGCTCTAATTCACTCCCCAAACAGTCGTTTCAGAAGATCTAAATGCATTTTCCCATGAAACTGATTGACATCAATGATTTTCATGCAGACATAGTTTGGACAATTCACCGCGACAACCTGAGGAATTATCATTCACGATTGACAGTGATGGCCTATTTTGAAATGAAATATGCCTAATTTGGTGTTTTGAAGGTACTACAAATATAACATTTTCTTGAGACAATGTGTGGGCATAGGTCAAATGTTGCAATTAGAAGATGCTTTTTATGCATATACTATAATAATATTCTGTCGGTACAAATTTCATTTGAAATATTATGACCTAAACAGTAGCACTACACCACTAGGGTGACTTGGAGGAAATTGTATTCGGTATTAGATTCTATCAGTCCTGCCTTTTTAGGTTTTCCCTCCACATTCTTTGGGCCAAGGTCGTTCCAAACGCTCATTCTACCTATTAAATGCTCATCTACCAGTTCTATGTGGTCTAGTTTGGCTCTCTGTTCTTTCTTCTGAATAGGCCAGAGGGAAATGTGTTCTCTGACAGGTACAGATCCATAATGTCGGGTGAATCAGTGAGAAGGCTATTCACCTTCCTGTTTCTTTTTCAGTTTTCTGACCTGTTTTCTCTCTTTTCTCTTCCTTCCTTCCTTCCTTCCTTCCTTCCTTCCTTCCTTCCTTCCTTCCTTCCTTCCTTCCCTCTTCTCTTCCTTCCTTTCCCCTTCTCTTCCTTCCTTTCCCCTTCTCTTCCTTCCTTTCCTCTTCTCTTCCTTCCTTTCCTCTTCTCTTCCTTCCTTTCCTCTTCTCTTCCTTCCTTTCCTTTCCCCTTCTCTTCCTTCCTTTCCCCTTCTCTTCCTTCCTTTCCCCTTCTCTTCCTTCATTTCCTCTTCTCTTCCTTCTTTCCTTCCTTCCTTTCCTCTTCTCTTCCTTCCTTTCCTCTTCTCTTCCTTCCTTTCTTCTCTTCCTTCCTTTCCCCTTCTCTTCCTTCCTTTCCCCTTCTCTTCCTTCCTTTCCTCTTCTCTTCCTTCCTTTCCTCTTCTCTTCCTTCCTTTCCCCTTCTCTTCCTTCCTTTCCCCTTCTCTTCCTTCCTTTCCCCTTCTCTTCCTTCCTTTCCTCTTCTCTTCCTTCCTTTCCTCTTCTCTTCCTTCCTTTCCCCTTCTCTTCCTTCCTTTCCTTGTTTTATTCCTCTGCAGGTTGAATATAACCTTCTGCTCCTCTCCTCTGCAGGTTGAATATAACCTTCTGCTCCTCTCCTCTGCAGGTTGAATATAACCTTCTGCTCCTCTCCTCTGCAGGTTGAATATAACCTTCTGCTCCTCTCCTCTGCAGGTTGAATATAACCTTCTGCTCCTCTCCTCTGCAGGTTGAATGTAATCTTCAGTAGATTTGATGAAGTCCAAAGAGCTGGGAACATGATCCCATCCTCGGGTTCAGGTGAGTGATGCTGCTGCTGGACCCCTGTTCTGTTGATTCACGGTGGAGGGGCTATTACCATTGCTTCTGGGGCTGTTTGTGTCTGTTTGCTTCCTTCCTGTTTTCATTTTCCTGTGTATTTTGTATGCACTTCGAGTTTCTGGACGGACTCAAATAGAACCTTAGAATCTTATTGACTTAGCTGAGAGCTGTTTCCCATGGAGCTCTAGGGTTATGAGGGGATTTGCCTAATTTCTCTGTGAGATCTCTCTGTTTCGCTCGCTCTCTCTCTCTCTTTCTTTTTCTTTTTATAAGAAACATTAATGTGTTGAAAATAGTTTGCATAGTCAACTTCCACACAGCTCTGACACACACACTTACCCCACCAGACATGCCACCAGGGGTCTTTTCACAGTCCCCAAATCCAGATCAAATTGAAGAAAGCGTACAGTATTATATAGAGCCCTTATTGCATGGAACTCTGTTCCATCTCATATTGCTCAGATGAACAGTAAACCTGGTTTTCAAAAAACAGATAAAGCAACACCTCACGACACAACGACTCTCCCCTATTTGACCTAGACAGTTTGTGTGTATGTATTGGTATTGATATGTTGGCTATGTGTGCCTTTTTTATTTATTTTTGAATTGATGTAGTTCTGTCCTTGAGCTGTTGTCTATTAATGTGTGGACCCCAGGAAGAGTAGCTGCTGCTTTTGAAACTCTCTCTCTCTCTCTGTGTGTCTCTCTCTCTCTCTCTGCGTGTCTCTCTCTCTCTCTGCGTTTGTCTCAATTCAATTCAAGGGGCTTTATTGGCATGGGAAACGTGTTAACATTGCCAAAGCAAGTGAGGTAGATAATATACAAAAGTTAAATAAACAATAAAAAATAACAGCAAACATTACACATACAGAAGTTTCAAAACAATAAAGACATTAAAAATGTCATATTATATATATATATACAGTGTTGTAACAATGTACAAATGGTTAAAGTACACAAGGGAAAATAAATAAGCATAAATATGGGTTGTATTTACAATGGTGTTTGTTCTTCACTGGTTACCCTTTTCTTGTGGCAACAGGTCACAAATCTTGCTGCTGTGATGGCACACTGTGGAATTTCACCCAGTAGATATGCGTGTGCGTGTCTCTCTCTCTCTCTGTGCGTGTCTCTCTCTCTCTGCATGTCTCTCTCTCTCCATGTGTCTCTTTCTCTCTGCGTGTGTGTCTTTCTCTCTGCGTGTGTGTCTCTCTCTCTCTCTCTCCCTCTCTCTCTCTCTCTCTCTCTCTGCGTGTCTGTCTCTCTCTGCGTGTCTCTCTCTCTCTCTCTCTGTGTCTCTCTCTCTCTCTCTCTCTCTCTCTTCTCTCCATGTGTCTCTCTCTGCGCGTGTGTCTCTCTCTCTCTCTGCGTGTCTCTCTCTCTCTCTCTGTGTCTCTCTCTCTCTGCGTGTGTCTCTCTCTCTCTCTCTGCACGTGTCTCTCTCTCTCTGCGCGTGTCTCTCTCTCTCTCTCTGCGCGTGTCTCTCTCTCTCTCTCTGCGTGTGTCTCTCTCTCTCTGCGCATGTCTCTCTCTCTCTCTGCGCATGTTTCTCTCTCTCTCTCTCTCTCTGCGCATGTATCTCTCTCTCTCTCTCTCTCTGCATGTGTCTCTCTAGGCTGGATATTTAGCTACATTTCTTTTTGGGCTGAGGGAATTAAACACAACACAACCGGAGCTCATAGTCTTTACTTTTATCTTTTTAAGTTGAGGCTTGTTTCTACCTCAAGCAGGTAGTGCCGTCTGAGATTAGGCAAAACAAGAAAACATCGGTACAATGTGCTTTTGTACTTGTAGAAAATGTGAATTGGATTTGGGATGGGGATAAATGGGTATTGCATCACGTTTGTTTGTTTGTTTATTTGTTGTTGTTTTTTTATGTATGAGGCCAGGAACTGTATGCTGAGAAACTGTTCCTCTCTCCCTCCATTTTCACGCACTCTTTCCCCAGCTTTCTTGCTTCCTCCTCCCTCTCACCACTTGTTTTCTGTCCTCTCCTTTCTCTCCCCTTGCTGTTGGCACCATTGTGGCCTGCCCATGTTGTGTCCACTCTCCAAATCTGTCACCAGTGTGTGGGTTTGTATGTGGGTGAGAGGAGGCCTGAGGGCCAGACTGACAACCTGGGACTTGAGTGGATGAGTTTCCCCACAGGAGGGCCGCCACCTCTGGGTCTCAGATGTTGCATTCCCTCAGTGTAGCCAAGCCAGATCAGACTCACTGTAATCCCTTCAAGTGTGTGTTTGTGTCTATACAGAGCATTCGGAAAGTATTCAGGCCCGTTCACTTTTTCCACATTTTGTTACGTTACAGCCTTACTCTAAAATTGATTCAATAATTTGTTTCTTCATCAATCTACACACAATACCTCATAATGACAAAACGAAAACAGGTTTTTAGAAATGTTTACAAATGTATTAAAAATAAAAAACAAATACCTTCTTTACAGCTATCTATGTGTGCGTTTCAGTCCCTTTTGTCGCAGCAGTTTCAGTGTCCACTGTCAGTGTGTAACCAGAGCTGTGACGTGGGCAAGGGCTCGCTGACTCCGGCACATTCTAGCTGACTGGGTACAGTGTTTGTTTGCAGGACAGGTAGAATGGCTGAGCTGAGGGGAACTGTGGAAGCTGCTCGGCAGTTAGTTAACTGTTTTCCATGCCCTCAGACAGTAACTTCTCCCTCAAGGACTATTACGATGGACTTTACTGAGAGAGACAACAAATCATTCATGTAAATGAAATCACCCTGAGACGTAACACAGTAATAATATTATATTTAATAGAAGTTAATGTTTTGTTTTATTGTGCATAATAGCATAAACAACCCACTCTCTAAAGCTTTTGACATTATTGTTGATCAGAATCAGACATTTAAGGGAAAAAAAACGTTCAAGAAAGCCTCTCTGTGAAACGGCTATATTGCTTCACCCCCTCACTCTTCAAAATCATATTTCCAGATTCATTTCAGACGCATGCTGTTTTGATGACATTTTAATTGGAAAATTAAAAGTAATATTACACCATTCATTATGCACTTGGCGCTTTTGTTTTCCCCAAACGGTTCAACTCAAATTAATGTATGACAGAGCTGAGAGCGATGACTAAGATTGTTCCCTTACCTTGTAAAAAGGAGCTCAGCTCTCAACTCTGAGGGAAATAGTTTCTCTGTGTGTGTGTAACTTAGAGAGGAGGGCAGTCAACAGCACACATGGTAATGAGGACCTTTCACTGCGGAGACATGGATCGTATTCATTAGGTACCAAATGGAACAGAACGGGCTGAAACGGGGAGGAACTACCCGAACTTGACCAATTAGAAACACTCGTTGTTGCAAAACATTTTGCTGCAGTGTGTCCTAATGAATACTACCCTCTGTGCTGACCAGCGTTGTGTGGGCCCCCTAGCCATTAGGACCTGGAGACACAGATGGGGACAGAATGCTCCCAGCTAGTCAGGGAACTGAAGGAATAGCTCTCCTGTTCCTTTCCATCTGACCAGAGTAACCTCAACCTCCATCTGTCTTACCTCAAAGGAACACGGAGAAATGTTGCTAATGGATTGAAACCAAAAGAAAAGCTATTGGCATTGCCAACTACTGAATTTCATCTGTCATTGTAGTGGTAAAGTATCTGTATTCCCTAGAGGCATACATCGGCTACAAGTAGAACATGCTTCAGTTTAGTTGACAGGAAATAGAAACTTTAGTAGTTCATCTCCTGGGATATGATGGGATGTTAGAATGTCCTGACTGCTGACGCATAAGCGATGGGTTTTCCTCCTGTAGAGGTGAAAGGTTGTGATGTGTAGGCTGCTGCTGTCAGATTGTGGCTGTGAATCTCATATAGACTTACTGTAGAAGTCACATTTGCCACAACACAGTGATTTGGCATAAGTCCCCAGATGTATCTTGCAGAAGGCTTATAGGTACTGTTGAGATGACTCATGAGATAAAGAAGCCATCCATTGACTCAGTTTGTGCTGGTTGTATGTTCACCCTCTGATGTTTCTTCTGTTAATCACATGCCAACCTTCATCTGATTTGAGTGGCGTTTTTTGTTACTAAAAGCCCAAATGTCACTTCTCTGCAAATGAGGGGTGCACTGCAGCAGCCTGAGCCTTTTGATATGTGTTCCCATGTGGCTCAGTTGGTACACCATGGCAGTTGCACCTAGAGGTCTGCGCGGGACTGATTTCTTCATCCCGCCAGCACCCGCAGCTTTTCATACCGCACCCGCCTACCCCCACGGGCTTTTTGTCCGACTTCCACACACTACAGCAAGAACTTGTCCCGAACCCAACCGCAGTCCCGCAATGTTATTTTAGGCATGTGTGACGCAGCTCACTTGCCAGCCATGGTCCCAGCTTGAAGCACCAAATTCCGAGAGTGTGTAAACAATGAGATAAAGATGTGCTTTTAATACAGCAAGTAGGCCTTGTGGAATAACAACATTTTACATTCCTAAGTCAGCAGTCTGACCGCCCGCATCATGACAAATGCAGACCGCGCCACAATGATCTCTGTCCGGACCCGCAGCCCTCTACTTGCAATGCCAGAGTTGTAGGTTCGATTCCCAGGGGAGACCAGTATGCATATAACAAAGTATGAAAATGTATGCACTCACTACTGTAAGTTGCTCAGGATAAGAGCGTCTGCTAAATGACTCAAATGTAAATGTAAAATGAGAGCGAAGGCAGCGGTATTGGATGATTCAGCAGTCACCAGACTAGAACAGGAGGAGAGAGAGAGAGGAGTGCAGAGAGAGACACACACACAGACGTGAAGCAACATTCTCCCTGACTGTTCACTCACTCTCTTCACTCTGCTCTGCATGGAAGGAAGGCTAGGCACTATGACAACTGGGGAAGGTAAGAGCCCGAATGGGATGGACTATTTCATGTCAAGGGCAGAACACACAGGGCTCAGAGGCGAATGGTTGTTTCTCTCTCTCGCTCTCACTCTCTAGGGGGGGCAGTGATTTGTAAGGTAGAGAAAATCATATTAACTCATGATTTGTCTAGTTATTTTGTATATTTCTTGTGAGACAATGTAGCAATTTGAGGTTGTAGGCCCAGTTCCTAGTGCCTAGATAGTGAACATATAGATTGAAAAACAACAGACAGTGAATGGTGGGGCTGTTGTTTTCAAACTCTCTAATAGAGAACGATTGTTGTTGTTTACCATACATACATACATACATACATACATACATACATACATACATACATACATACATACATACATACATACATACATACATACATACATACATACATACATACATACATACATACATACATACATACATACATCTAGTGGGGCAAAAAAGTATTTAGTCAGTCACCAATTGTGCAAGTTCTCCTACTTAAAAAGATGAGAGAGGCCTGTAATTTATCATAGGTACACTTCAACTATGACAGACAAAATGAGGGAAAGAAATCCAGAAAATCACATTGTAGGATTTTTAATGAATTTATTTGCAAAATATGGTGGAAAATAAGTATTTGGTCAATAACAAAAGTTTATCTCAATAATTTGTTATATACCTTTTGTTGGCAATGACAGAGGTCAAATGTTTTCTGTAAGTCTTCACAAGGTTTTCACACACTGTTGCTGGTATTTTGGCCCATTCCTCCATGCAGATCTCCTCTAGAGCAATGCTGTTTTGGGGCTGTTTCTGGGCAACACAGACTTTTAACCCCCTCCAAAGATTTTCTATGGGGTTGTGATCTGGAGACTGACTAGGCCACTCCAGGACCTTGAAATGCTTCTTACGAAGCCACTCCTTCGTTGCCCGGGTGGTGTGTTTGGGATCATTGTCATGCTGAAAGACCCAGCCATGTTTCATCTTCAATGCCCTTGCTGATGGAAGGAGGTTTTCACTCAAAATCTAAATGTTACATGGCCCCATTCATTCTTTCCTTTACACTGATCAGTCGTCCTGGTCCCTTTGCAGAAAAACAGCCCCAAAGCATGTTGACACCCATGCTTCACAGTAGGTATAGTGTTCTTTGGATGCAACTCAGCATTCTTTGTCCTCCAAACACGACGAGTTGAGTTTTTACCAAAAAGTTATATTTTGGTTTCATCTGACCATATGACATTCTCCCAATCTTCTTCTGGATCATCCAAATGCTCTCTAGCAAACTTAAGACGGGCCTGGACAAGTACTGGCTTAAGCAGGGGGACATGTCTGGCACTGCAGGATTTGAGTCCCTGGCGGCGTAGTGTGTTACTGATGGTAGGCTTTGTTACTATGGTCCCAGCTCTCTGCAGGTCATTCATTCTGTCCCCCCGTGTGGTTCTGGGATTTTTGCTCACCGTTCTTGTGATCATTTTGACCCCAAGGGGTGAGATCTTGCGTGGAGCCCCAGATCGAGGGAGATTATCAGTGGTCTTGTATGTCTTCCATTTCCTAATAATTGCTCCCACAGTTGATTTCTTCAAACCAAGCTGCTTACCTATTGCAGATTCAGTCTTCCCGGCCTGGTGCAGGTCTACAATTTTGTTTCTGGTGTCCTTTAACAGCTCTTTGGTCTTGGCCATAGTGGAGTTTGGAGTGTGACTGTTTGAGGTTATGGACAGGTGTCTTTTATACTGATAACAAGTTCAAACAGGTGCCATTAATACAGGTAACGAGTGGAGGACAGAGGAGCCTCAAAGAAGAAGTTACAGGTCTGTGAGAGTCAGAAATCTTGCCTGTTTGTAGGTGACCAGATAATTATTTTCCACCATAATTTGCAAATAAATTCATTAAAAATCCTACAATGTGATTTTCTGGATTTTTGTTTCTCATTTTGTCTGTCATAGTTAAAGTGTACCTATGGTGAAAATTACAGGCCTCTCTCATCTTATTAAGTGGGAGAACTTGCACAATTGGTGGCTGACTAAATACTTTTTTGCCCCACTATACATACAGTTGAAGTCGGAAGTTTACATACACCTTAGGCAAATACATTTAAACTCAGTATTTTCACAATTCCAGTGGGTCAGAAGCTACATACACTAAATTAGTATTTGGTGGCATTGCCTTTAATTGTTTAACTTGGGTCAAACGTTTCGGGTAGCCCTCCACAAGCTTCCCACAATAAGTTGGGTGAATTTTGGCCCATTCCTACTGACAGAGCTGGTGTAACTGAGTCAGGTTTGTAGGCCTTCTTGCTCGCACACGCTTTTTCAGTTCTGCCCACAAATGTTCTATAGGATCGAGGTCAGGGCTTTGTGATGGCCACTCCAATACCTTGACTTTGTTGTCCTTAAGCCATTTTGCCACAACTTTGGAAGTATGCTTGGGGTCATTGTCCGTTTGGAAGACCCATTTGCGACCAAGCTTCAACTTCCTGACTGATGTCTTGAGATGTTGCTTCAATATATCCACATCATTTTCCTACCTCATGATGCCATCTATTTTGTGAAGTGCACCAGTCCCTCCTGCAGCAAAAGACCCCCACAACATGATGCTGCCACCCCCGTGCTTCACGTCGTGATGGTATTCTTCAGCTTGCAAGCCTCCCCATTTTTCCTCAAAACATAAGGATGGTCATTACGGCCAAACAGTTCTATTTTTGTTTCATCAGACCAGAGGACATTTCCCCAAAAAGTATGATTTTTGTCCCCATGTACAGTAGCAAACCATAGTCTGGCTTTTATATGGTGGTTTTGGAGTGGTGGTGATCCTAACTGACCTAAGATGGAATTTTAACAAGGACTAAATGTCAGGAATTGTGAAAAAGTGAGTTTAAATGTATTTGGCTAAGGTGTATGTAAACTTCCGACTTCAACTATATGTGTGTTTTTATTTATATATATATATATATATATATATATATATATATATATCTATACTGCTCAAAATAATTAAGGGAACACTAAAATAACACATCCTAGATCTCAATGAATGAAATATTCTTATTAAATACTTTTTTCTTTACATAGTTTAATGTGCTAACAACAAAATCACACACATTATCGATGGAAATCAAATTTATCAACCCATGGAGGTCTGGATTTGGAGTCACACTCAGAATTAAAGTGGAAAACCACATTACAGGCTGATCCAACTTTGATGTAATGTCCTTAAAACAAGTCAAAATGAGGCTCAGTAGTGTGTGGCCTTCACGTGCCTGTATGACCTCCCGACAACGCTTGGGCATGCTCCTGATGAGGTGGTGGATGGTCTCCCGAGGGATCTCCTCCCAGACCTGGACTAAAGCATCTGCCAACTCCTGGACAGTCTGTGGTACAACGTGGCGTTGGTGGATGGAACGCGACATGATGTCCCAGATGTGCTCAATTGGATTCAGGTCTGGGGAACGGGCGGGCCAGTCCATAGCATCAATGCCTTCCTCTTGCAGGAACTGCTGACACACTCCAGCCACATGAGGTCTAGCATTGTCTTGCATTAGGAGGAACCCAGGGCCAATCGCACCAGCATATGGTCTCACAAGGGGTCTGAGGATCTCATCTCGGTACCTAATGGCAGTCAGGCTACCTCTGGCGAACACATGGAGGGCTGTGCGGCCCCCCAAAGAAATTCCACCCCACACCATGACTGACCCACTGTCAAACCGGTCATACTGGAGGATGTTGCAGGCAGCAGAACGTTCTCCACGGCGTCTCCAGACTGTCACGTCTGTCACGTGCTCAGTGTGAACCTGCTTTCATCTGTGAAGAGCAGAGGGCGCCAGTGGCGGATTTGCCAATCTTGGTGTTCTCTGGCAAATGCCAAACGTCCTGCACGGTGTTGGGCTGTAAGCACAACCCCCACCTGTGGACGTCGGGCCCTCATACCACCCTCATGGAGTCTGTTTCTGACCGTTTGAGCAGACACATGCACATTTGTGGCCTGCTGGAGGTCATTTTGCAGGGCTCTGGCAGTGGTCCTCCTGCTCCTCCTTGCACAAAGGCAGAGGTAGCAGTCCTGCTGCTGGGTTTTTTCCCTCCTACGGCCTCCTCCACATCTCCTGATGTACTGGTCTGTCTCCTGGTAGCGCCTCCATGCTCTGGACACTACGCTGACAGACACAGCAAACCTTCTTGCCAAATCTCGCATTGATGTGCCATGCTGGATGAGCTGCACTACCTGAGCCACTTGTGTGGGTTGTAGACTCCGTCTCATGCAACCACTAGAGTAAAAGCACCGCCAGCATTCAAAAGTGACCAAAACATCAGCCAGGAAGCATAGGAACTGAGAAGTGGTCTGTGGTCCCCACCTGCAGAACCACTCCTTTATTGGGGGTGTCTTGCTAAATGCCTATAATTTACACATGTTGTCTATTCCATTTGCACAACAGCATGTGACATTTATTGTCAATCAGTGTTGCTTCCTAAGTGGACAGTTTGATTTCACAGAAGTGTGATTGACTTGGAGTTACATTGTGTTGTTTAAGTGTTCCCTTTATTTTTTTGAGTGTATATATATATATACCTATAGACACCTGAAACCCCACCTCTTCAAGGAATACCTAGGATAGGATAAGTAATCCTTCTCACCCCCCTAAAAGATTTAGATGCACTATTGTAAAGTGGCTGTTCCACTGGATGTCATAAGGTGAATGCACCAATTTGTAAGTCGCTCTGGATAAGAGCGTCTGCTAAATGACTTAAATGTAAATGTAATAAGGTGTCATAGCTTTCACCTGGAATTACCTGGTCAGTCTATGTCATGGAAATAGGTTTGTATACTCAGTGTATATCATTCGGTTGACATTTCAAGCAGAGTATTAAACGTTGTATTTCACGCTTCTGCCTCCCTGCAGTTTAATGTGAGAAATCGCTCACCCCCCCGTCAGCCTGCTGCTTCGTGAGGCTGGAGGAGAGTCTGTTTTGGTTTGGTGATACGTTTTGGTGATACGATGCTGTGTGGTCCCTGCTTGTTCAATCTCACTGTACCTTTGTCTTAACTTTAAGTCATCCTGTACAACAAGCATTATTGAGGGGACTTTAAGTCAAATGTATTTTCCTTCATAGTCTACTCGGGGTAAATGTCTCTTATTGAGGTCTCCTCGAAGATGTGCCTCTCCCTCTTCAGAACAGGAGGCTGCAGTAAACTTTATGACGTCTGTCTAAAAATGTGGTGTTGATTTTCTTCTGCTGGACCATATAGGAGAATAACTCTGTCTGGATAATGGGTCCTAGTCACTGCGAATTCAGCTGTGTTTAGAATGTGCTGGTGCTTTGATTAGAAAGCATCATTGTGTTGTTAAATCCTGGGGGGTTCTATGGTACGTTAGCTAATCTTAAGACTGTTTGTCTTCTACAAGGTCTGTCCTCATCGTTCTGACTGGAGTTGAATTAGTGGAATAGTATCAAATACATCAAACACATGGTTTCCAGGTGTTTGACACCATTCCATTTGCATCGTTCTGGCCATTATTAAGAGTCGTCCTCCCCTTAGTAGCCTACTATGATGACATGTGTGTTGAGGCTCGTTAAAGGGACGGAAGAGGAACGGGAGGAGATGGTCAAGAACACGGAGAGAGGCAGAGCGGGAGAGGAGGAGCAGCAGAGGGAATTCAGATTCAAAAGAAAGCCTTCTAATCCCATCACACACTCAGAGGATCACACAGTGCAAGCTGTGTCACACACACACAGTGGATTTGGGCACAGCAAAAATACTTCACAGATGGTGTGTGTGTTAGT
This sequence comes from Oncorhynchus keta, assembly GCF_023373465.1. Taxonomy (NCBI): domain Eukaryota; kingdom Metazoa; phylum Chordata; class Actinopteri; order Salmoniformes; family Salmonidae; genus Oncorhynchus; species Oncorhynchus keta. The sequence goes on along the minus strand of NC_068427.1, from coordinate 36,838,072 downwards.
CTGTTAATGGCTGCTCTTTTATATATACTATACTAGAGTTCAATCAGTGATAAGTTAGTGCTGACCGTGATGCATTTAACTGCACATGCAAGATGGCCATTTTGTAATGACTAACAAAGGCAGGTTTTAGGTAATGCTGCTCTGATTCCTCTACTCTGTTTTCTAGAAGCAGTACTAACCAGGTCCACCATTGGCTCATAAAGCTCTGCACTTAACACTGACCACTTGCTCATACGCTGTTTTGTGTGTGTGTGGGGGGGGAGTCTGCATGAGGCTGGCAGTACATGCCATGCATCAGGTCAAACTGCATTCTGTCCTGTCAAGAAACATCTGTATGACTTTTTAGACATTCAGAAGGCAAAGCTGACTTCATATTTACACCCAGCTGCTTTTCGTACACGCTAGGCTACGGCCACTCAATAGATAACCACACAGATCCTGGCCCCTCCCTGGCCTGGAAGACTACATCCAGTGTATTGTGACAGAGAGCTGATATGGAGCTCCGAGGGGGTTGGTCAATACGTGACCGACCGGCTCAATTCCGTTTTATGTAGCAACATTTGAAATGGTGTTTTTTGCTTTGGATAAAAGTAGAGACTCAGAGCTGGAAAATGATATATCATACACTACAGTTGAGGTACAATGGGAAAGTAATTCTGCTTTGAAAGTTACTTGTAACCTCACTTTTGAGAAAATGGCCCTTGAATGTCTTGGTACACATACTGGAGAGCTCTTTTTGTCTACACCCATTCAGCATTGTTCACACCCTCTTAAGATTTAGCCACACCCATCTCTTTAAGGATTCACATGTGAGGCCGTGTACTAAACAACCAAAGATTTCAAGATTAAAGGCTGGTTTATACTACGGGTTTGTTCGTAAATTTATTCTGGAGTGCCAAAGTGTGCTCAGAATGTGCTCTGGGCGTCCGTCAGATTGTCCATTCGTAAATTCAGAGTTTTTCCGCTCTCAGAGCGTTTAGAGCGCACACTGGACGCTCTGGCCAAGGAGCACCCAAACTAACTGGCTAAAGTTGGTGATTGCAAATGTGCTGCTGGCAACAATTGAATAACTTTTTTTTGCCAACATTTACTGACATCGGCCATATTCAACGGGTGTTGAGCGTTCGTTAATTCATCAGTTATTCTGCACTCTGGCACACACAGACGAGAGTGCTCTGAAATCGGAGTAGATAGCCAGAGCGAATTTACCATCTACGTCTAGCGACAGTTGTCGCAGTGACATCATGAACATTCTATTGAAATGCATAGTGGAGTCTTTTGTTTAGACATATAGCTAGCTAGCTAAACAATGAACCATAATCCCAACTCATAACGTTCAATGTTAGCTAGCTAACATTAGGCTATAACTAGCAATACAAATGGCTCTGAGATACAAATAATATAACTACACACCTTACACGTAACTTTAGCTAGTGAGAGAGCCAGCTAACGTTAGCTAGCTAACAGTACACATTAACTTAAAATGAAAACAACTTACTGACTAAATTAGATACGTGTAATATCTGAAAATGTAGCTAGCTAGACTGTCTTACCCATATACATGTATGGACGCTTCTCCCTCTCTATCACAGATGCCATGGTTGCCCATAGTTTGAAGATGTAATCCGGAGACAGGTGTTTAATACAACAGCCTTCTGTTTGTTCTCTTTTCGACTCCGTCTGCATATTTGCAATCAAACACCAGAATTTTCTCCATCCTCTTAGCTATCATACTCTACTTCCACTGATTTCCAAACTCCAGAAAGTGGAGAACACCTTTGCAGTATCTTTCAAAAAAAGACGTGTTAGAAAGGATTACCTACACATACTGACCAGATCATGTTATAGACAGAAGTGTGCTACATGGCAGACCAATCAAATCAAATCAAATTTTATTTGTCACATACACATGGTTAGCAGATGTTAATGCGAGTGTAGCGAAATGCTTGTGCTTCTAGTTCCGACAATGCAGTGATAACCAACAAGTAATCTAACTAACAATTCCAAAACTACTGTCTTATACACAGTGTAAGGGGATAAAGAATATGTACATAAGGATATATGAATGAGTGATGGTACAGAGCAGCATACAGTAGATGGTATCGAGTACAGTATATACATATGAGATGAGTATGTAGACAAAGTAAACAAAGTGGCATAGTTAAAGTGGCTAGTGATACATGTATTACATAAGGATGCAGTCGATGATGTAGAGTACAGTATATACGTATGCATATGAGATGAATAATGTAGGGTAAGTAACATTATATAAGGTAGCATTGTTTAAAGTGGCTAGTGATATATTTACATAATTTCCCATCAATTCCCATTATTAAAGTGGCTGGAGTTGGGTCAGTGTCAATCACAGTGTGTTGGCAGCAGCCACTCAATGTTAGTGGTGGCTGTTTAACAGTCTGATGGCCTTGAGATAGAAGCTGTTTTTCAGTCTCTCGGTCCCAGCTTTGATGCACCTGTACTGACCTCACCTTCTGGATGATAGCGGGGTGAACAGGCAGTGGTTCGGGTGGTTGATGTCCTTGATGATCTTTATGGCTTTCCTGTAACATCGGGTGGTGTAGGTGTCCTGGAGGGCAGGTAGTTTGCCCCCGGTGATGCGTTGTGCAGACCTCACTACCCTCTGGAGAGCCTTACGGTTGAGGGCGGAGCAGTTGCCGTACCAGGCGGTGATACAGCCCGCCAGGATGCTCTCGATTGTGCATCTGTAGAAGTTTGTGAGTGCTTTTGGTGACAAGCCAAATTTCTTCAGCCTCCTGAGGTTGAAGAGGCGCTGCTGCGCCTTCTTCACGACGCTGTCAGTGTGAGTGGACCAATTCAGTTAGTCTGTGATGTGTATGCCGAGGAACTTAAAACTTGCTACCCTCTCCACTACTGTTACATCGATGTGGATAGGGGGGTGTTCCCTCTGCTGTTTCCTGAAGTCCACAATCATCTCCTTAGTTTTGTTGACGTTGAGTGTGAGGTTATTTTCCTGACACCACACTCCGAGGGCCCTCACCTCCTCCCTGTAGGCCGTCTCGTCGTTGTTGGTAATCAAGCCTACCACTGTTGTGTCGTCCGCAAACTTGATGATTGAGTTGGAGGCGTGCGTGGCCACGCAGTCGTGGGTGAACAGGGAGTACAGGAGAGGGCTCAGAACGCACCCTTGTGGGGCCCCCGTGTTGAGGATCAGCGGGGAGGAGATGTTGTTGCCTACCCTCACCACCTGGGGGCGGCCCGTCAGGAAGTCCAGTACCCAGTTGCACAGGGCGGGGTCGAGACCCAGGGTCTCGAGCTTGATGACGAGCTTGGAGGGTACTATGGTGTTGAATGCCGAGCTGTAGTCGATGAACAGCATTCTCACATAGGTACTCCTCTTGTCCAGGTGGGTTAGGGCAGTGTGCAGTGTGGTTGAGATTGCATCGTCTGTGGACCTATTTGGGCGGTAAGCAAATTGGAGTGGGTCTAGGGTTTCAGGTAGGGTGGAGGTGATATGGTCCTTGACTAGTCTCTCAAAGCACTTCATGATGACGGAAGTGAGTGCTACGGGGCGGTCGTCGTTTAGCTCAGTTACCTTAGCTTTCTTGGGAACAGGAACAATGGTGGCCCGCTTGGCATGTACAGCTCACTTATTATCTCAACCAATCATGGCTAGCGGGAAGGTTCCTGTCTCTTTCTGTGGCTAAACCAACTAGGCTCGTAATTTTATTTATTTATTCGTATTTACAGATGGCATACAAGTTTGTTATTAAGGCACATGAAAGTTCACGTTACAGAAGGCAGTTCTGCCAAAAATCACATCTCCTCTGAAGTAGTGATGTGCGACATGCGCCTAGTTTCCTAAAACGAGTCACATATTATGGTGAAATGATCTTGGTTATACAGTGGCATGTTAAACAAGAGAGAACATTTTTAGAAACACTCTCTCTAAGCATGCACACCAGTGTTTCCTTTGCGTTAGTTTAAGTGTGGCGCTGCTCCACAACATAATCATTCTCGCCACACCAAAAGAAACATCCTATTTCTCCCAAACATAGTTTCAATACAGTTCTGTACAGCACATTCACTTTTCTTGGTAAATAGATATTCTGTCTTGGTTCAACACACTTCTGAAGGTTATTTAGCTCTGTGAGCTGTGGCAGGCAACCAGTGAGCGAGTGACCAGTGCTCAATACAAAAGCTCTGCGGCGCGAAGCACAATTCACTTGAATCACTTCAGAGTGCTTCTGCGTGAGGAACTGAAAGAAAGGTACGTTAGTTTATTTGACTAAAGTCAGCTAGCCAGCTTGTTAACTACATAAGCTAGCTATAACCTTAACTCTTCTAGCATCATTTAGATCTATAATATTGCTGCCGCAATTGTAACAGCAATTATCTATCCAATATCCACAAGTATGTTGATGATAGAAACATGGTTAACTAGCGTTACTAGTCTAGCAAGTTAGCTAGCTAGTTCATTTGGAACTGTATCAAGTGCAAGCAAGATAGCTACATTTATCTGTCTTTGATTACATAACTTTTTTCTCAGATGACTTTATTTAAATATTTCCAGCCGCAGCAGCGAAAGAGAAAGGGGGAGCAGGGACAAACTTTATTTTGTTAGCTAACTCTTTAAAAGCTTATAGTTTTTATAACAAGTGTATGGCTTACTTTACGAGACAGAGAAGAGGCGGAATCCCGGGAGTGAGGTAGGGATGCATAAGGGACAGAATGGAGCAGAGGAAAGGAAAGCGCCAGGAGGGGAGATGGAGGTGTGAAAAGGAGAGAGGGGAGCAGAGTGGAACAGAGGAAAGGAGAGAGCCAGGAAGGGAGATGGAGGTGTGAAAAGGAGAGAGGGGAGCAGAGTGGAACAGAGGAAAGGAGAGAGCCAGGAAGGGAGATGGAGGTGTGAAAAGGAGAGAGGGGAGCAGAGTGGAACAGAGGAAAGGAGAGAGCCAGGAAGGGAGCTGGAAGGAGAAAAGGAGAGAGGGGAGCAGAGTGGAACAGAGGAAAGGAGAGAGCCAGGAAGGGAGCTGGAAGGAGAAAAGGAGAGAGGGGAGCAGAGTGGAACAGAGGAAAGGAGGGAGCCAGGAAGGGAGATGGAGGTGCGAAAAGGAGAGAGGGGAGCAGAGTGGAACAGAGGAAAGGAGAGAGCCAGGAAGGGAGATGGCGGTGTGAAAAGGACAGAGGGGAGCAGAGTGGAGCAGAGGAAAGGAGAGAGCCAGGAAGGGAGCTGGAAGGAGAAAAGGATAGAGGGGAGCAGAGTGGAACAGAGGAAAGGAGAGAGCCAGGAAGGGAGCTGGAAGGAGAAAAGGAGAGAGGGGAGCAGAGTGGAACAGAGGAAATGAGAGAGCCAGGAAGGGAGCTGGAAGGAGAAAAGGAGAGAGGGGAGCAGAGTGGAACAGAGGAAAGGAGAGAGCCAGGAGGGGAGATGGAGGTGTGAAAAGGAGAGAGGGGAGCAGAGTGGAACAGAGGAAAGGAGAGAGCCAGGAAGGGAGATGGAGGTGTGAAAAGGAGAGAGGGAAGCAGAGTGGAACAGAGGAAAGGAGGGAGCCAGGAAGGGAGATGGAGGTGTGAAAAGGAGAGAGGGGAGCAGAGTGGAACAGAGGAAAGGAGAGAGCCAGGAGGGGAGATGGAGGTGTGAAAAGGAGAGAGGGGAGCAGAGTGGAACAGAGGAAAGGAGAGAGCCAGGAAGGGAGATGGAGGTGTGAAAAGGAGAGAGGGGAGCAGAGTGGAACAGAGGAAAGGAGAGAGCCAGGAAGGGAGATGGAGGTGTGAAAAGGAGAGAGGGGAGCAGAGTGGAACAGAGGAAAGGAGAGAGCCAGGAAGGGAGATGGAGGTGTGAAAAGGAGAGAGGGGAGCAGAGTGGAACAGAGGAAAGGAGAGAGGGGAGCAGAGTGGAACAGAGGAAAGGAGAGAGGGGAGCAGAGTGGAACAGAGGAAAGGAGAGAGGGGAGCAGAGGAAAAGAGAGAGGGGAGCAGAGTGGAACAGAGGAAAGGAGAGAGGGGAGCGGAGTGGAACAGAGGAAAGGAGAGAGGGGAGCAGAGTGGAACAGATGAAAGGAGAGAGGGGAGCAGAGTGGAACAGAGGAAAGGAGGGAGGGGACCAGAGTGGAACAGAGGAAAGGAGGGAGCCAGGAAGGGAGATGGAGGTGTGAAAAGGAGAGGGGAGTAAGGCCAAGTTTCCACCACCGGCAATCCGAATGGGATTTAAAGTGGTTTAATATTTACAGACTGAAGCCGTGGCTATATAATACGCCACATGGTTAGTCGAATATCCTTTAATTAATCTAAGGGCTAAAAATGTTTGTGCATATTTAGTCTATACTAGTCTACAGCATTATGTGTGTTTTTCTGAGCCAACTCCACCAGGACCTCGATGACCCAATGGGTCTGGAGGGAGAGGAGGCCAGGTGGAGAAGACCAAGACCAGGGAACAGTTCTGGGTTTGGTTCAGAGAGGAGGTAAAACATTTGTTTTCAAATGCTGTGATTTATTTCAGAAAGGTCTCTGTTGTGTTTCTTTAGATAGCTGCAGCACTCAACTTTCAATTGCATCCTGTAATACAATAATAATTTTACCAATATGTTATTGAACTCATTTCTGGGGGTGGAAATTATATTTTAGATGGTTTATTTGATTTTTTTCATTTTAAAAAAAGTCACAAGAACCAAGCTTTTCAGTGCTTATACATATTTTGTTTTGGGGGGAGGACACCGGAACCCACCAAAATAGGGGGGACCCTCACCCCCGCTAACTTTCCCCTAAAGCGAACACATTTTCCAGAGGAAACACTGATGCGCACACACACTCTTGGTTGGTAGGGTGACTGGACTGACTGGTTTGTGACTGACAGGGCAGCAGCAGCTCTCTCTCAGACACACACATCACACACAAAACACACACACACATTATTAATAATGTACCTTTAGGAAACCATTGCAGTCACTGTGGCAGAGTATCATTCCAGTGCTGGTCACTGGGGCAGAGTATCATTCCAGTGCTGGTCACTGGGGCAGAGTATCATTCCAGGGCTGGTCACTGGGGCAGAGTATCATTCCAGTGCTGGTCACTGGGGCAGAGTATCGTTCCAGTGCTGGTCACTGGGGCAGAGTATCGTTCCAGTGCTGGTCACTGGGGCAGAGTATCATTCCAGTGCTGGTCACTGGGGCAGAGTATCGTTCCAGTGCTGGTCACTGGGGCAGAGTATCGTTCCAGTGCTGGTCACTGGGGTAGAGTATCATTCCAGTGCTGGTCACTGGGGCAGAGTATCATTCCAGTGCTGGTCACTGCGACAGAGTATCGTTCCAGTGCTGGTCACTGGGGCAGAGTATCGTTCCAGTGCTGGTCACCGGGGCAGAGTATCGTTCCAGTGCTGGTCACCGGGGCAGAGTATCGTTCCAGTGCTGGTCACCGGGGCAGAGTATCGTTCCAGTGCTGGTCACCGGGGCAGAGTATCGTTCCAGTGCTGGTCACCGGGGCAGAGTATCGTTCCAGTGCTGGTCACTGGGGAAGAGTATCGTTCCAGTGCTGGTCACTGGGGCAGAGTATCGTTCCAGTGCTGGTCACTGGGGCAGAGTATCGTTCCAGTGCTGGTCACTGGGGTAGAGTATCGTTCCAGTGCTGGTCACTGGGGTAGAGTATCGTTCCAGTGCTGGTCACTGGGGTAGAGTATCGTTCCAGTGCTGGTCACTGGGGCAGAGTATCGTTCCAGTGCTGGTCACTGGGGCAGAGTATCGTTCCAGTGCTGGTCACTGGGGCAGAGTATCGTTCCAGTGCTGGTCACTGGGGCAGAGTATCGTTCCAGTGCTGGTCACTGGGGTAGAGTATCGTTCCAGTGCTGGTCACTGGGGTAGAGTATCGTTCCAGTGCTGGTCACTGGGGTAGAGTATCGTTCCAGTGCTGGTCACTGGGGCAGAGTATCGTTCCAGTGCTGGTCACTGGGGCAGAGTATCATTCCAGTGCTGGTCACTGGGGCAGAGTATCATTCCAGTGCTGGTCACTGGGGCAGAGTATCATTCCAGTGCTGGTCACGGGGGCAGAGTATCATTCCAGTGCTGGTCACTGGAGCAGAGTAGGGCTGGTGACAGGGTGTACTTAACTTGACCCTGGACAGCTGTGTGTGTGAAGGATGGACATAACACCAAAGGCCTGGTAAGAATAACCTTTACCCATTCATCCACTTGCAAACATTAAGGCCAAATGCCAGAGTTAGATATGTAAGGGAAGCTAAGGGTTACTTTAGTACCAGCAGTAGCCTCCTTGTCCAAGGGGATAGTAGGGAGTTAAACGACAGCGATGCAGTATAAAGCTCTGTTAATTCAAACTAACAATTTGTTATGGTTTGTACAGATGTAGCATCTTAATTTGATCACCCACTACAGGACATGTAAAACTTGTAGTGTAATTGATGTATAAAAAGGCTTTGGAAGTTTGCAATTTAACATTTCAGACTTGATTTTCCCTTAGAAAAAATGTACATATTGTTTGCTGTAATCTATATTCTGGAGGATAAACTTGTATAGTTTAATAATAATACAAATAATACTTTCCTTTACTGCCCTTGCTACAGCCATAAGAGTACCACTGAGAAAGTGAATATCCATCACTGTCTGTCTTGCCATAGACGCGGGGATATCTCAAAGTGCTATCAGTGTTCAATTAACTGACATTGCCCTTCAGCCTGCTGGGTGGATTTCGTCACTGACAGATGGCTGCTGACTTTTATCTCAACCTTTGATTGACTCTTCATTAAGAACTAACTATATGCTCCTCTAGAGAGACATAGAGAGACTACTGAGGAGCTGACCTGTTTGTTTTGTTATAATGAAGTCGTATAGAAACGTACTTTTACCCCTCTGAAACAGCCCAGAGCCCGGGTCTCAGCTGTGTGTGTGTCTATGCTGTGATAACATTTCCCCAAATATTTTTTTGTTTATGTCATTTTTCAACTACCTGTGTTTTTTCCCCTTTCAGATCTGGCCTTTATTGTCCCATTTGTCACAGCAGCAGTCTTGACTCTGAACCCAAACATTTAGGGTGAGTCCCACATGGCATCCTATTCATCGTATGCACTACAGTTGACCATATGGCCCTGTTCAAAAGTAGTGCACTATATAGGGACAGATGTTGTTGTGCTGCTTGACCTAGGCTTTATATCTTGTTTGTTATAGGATTTTTACAAAAGTCATGGCTCAGAATAAACCGACTGTCTAGAGTTGAAGACATAACTAAGTGTCTGACTGAAGCACATCCACTAACCTTCACTGTTAGGATGCTGCTGCAGGCTCTGTTCTAAATCCCCAGTCTGTCTGTCTACCTCTGTCCTTTCATACTTTGATGAATAGGTTAGGCCGAACTCCTGACAGTACACTTGATGCTGGAGGCTTTCACTTTGTTTTGCCTTTACCAGAGGGGGATGTAGTACTTTATGGTGAGAGCCAGACCATTACTTTACCACATTCCTGCCTTTGTTTACAACACTCAACATTCACCTAACACTTGGCCACACTTAATACTGACTCTTTGCTTATTTTCAGTCTCTGATTTCTGTCTGCTCACCCTGGCAAACATGGAGCCAGTCGCCACTGCCCGTAAAGTATGAGAGATCCCACTGGTACGGTGGCTCCTTAGGGACACACTTTCCCCTCTGTGTGTAAAATATTTTTGCTTTGTTGGCTGTCTTATTACGTAGCAAAGCAGATCAGTTTTAATTAACAGAGCCTTTCAAACACTATGGAAAGATCGGCTTTTCATCCTACATTCAGTAATCAGAGATATCTCATTTAAAAGCCTGAAGAGCGTAGCTGACTGACGAGGTAGATGATCTTTGACCCTCCTTGACACATGAGCAATCAATGGAAAGAGAGTCTTGAACCTGATCTGCCACTTAAGCCTTTCTATGGTTATTTTACCATGGCAACAGGGAACTCCTCCCATAGCGGGCTGTCAAGGAACGATACCAAGTAAGCGTGAGCTCTCTTTCTCTCCTTTTCCAAACGTTAGATTCACATGGATTTAAATCCTTTAGGGATTATAGGGAAGCAGAACATTGTCAAATGCTTTAGTAATGGTTATTATTATTCAGCGCGCGCGCCTGTGTGTGTGCACATGCGTGTGTCTCAGAGTGAGCGAGGGATGGGGTGGGTGTTTTATCTGAGCGGTCCCTGTTTGCTCTTATAGGCATCAGCATAATGAGAGATCACTAATGACATTGTGCTGAACATTAGCCTAGCCTGAAGCCCTCAGACTTATGTAAACTGCTGACTAGAGTGACAGGCTCACAGACAGACAGACCAGGACAGTGCTGGAGGAATTAGTTGTTGAAAACAGAATGCCACTCAGTGCAGCAATGCTCTTCCCCCCAGCCTTAGACGGATCTGGTACCAGGCTATCTCCCCCAGATCAGCTGGGTACTCAGAACCCCTGGAGCCTGAATCAGGAGAAACTTGCATGGAAGGAACTAAAGAAAATACTTCCATTCTTTCTCACCCTCCAGTTTAGAACGGACATGAGAAAAGCATCGCCTGAGCCTAAGAAATCCACAAAATATAAATCTGTGTCCCAGGGATTACCAGTGCTGCCTGATACGCAGTCAGGATGCTGCAGAATGTGGAGTGAAATGAGGACTCATCTGCTCTGCAGCCACTTGCGCATGCAGCACACACAGGTTTATTGGGATAAATCTTGTCCTGGAGACATAGCTGAGCAATTTCCACTAGATGGGACAATTTCAAAGTTAACATTAACATTTAACATTTTACATTTACATTACATTTAAGTCATTTAGCAGACGCTCTTATCCAGAGCGACTTACAAATTGGTGCAAACACCTATGACAACCAGTGGAACAGCCACTTGCATCTAAATCTTGTTGGGGGGGGGGGTGAGAAGGATTACTTACCCTATCCTAGGTATTCCTTGAAGAGGTGGGGTTTCAGGTGTCTCCGGAAGGTGGTGATTGACTCCGCTGTCCTATCAGACGCTCTTATCCAGAGCTGTTCTTAAAGGAAAGATCCACCCAAAACCACCAATTCCTATAATTTACTATGTTAAATAACAGTGATATGTGAGAACATTTTTTTGTTGTGAACAAATGATTCATTTTGTCATTATAATAAGGTTGGTAGCAACGTGAAAAACATTGTGGAAATCTGTTGCAGCTCAAGTCTACGACAAAACCCACAATGCAATGCTTTCTCTATTGCTCGCTAGGAAACATAGCTACATACAGTAATACCAAAGTCAATATCAGCATATGAAGTTGCTAGTTAGCTGTGAAATCGCCTAAACAAACTGCACTATCAATTTAGGTGTCTACAATCTCACCATGTTCAAACTGCAGATTGATGTGCCTTGCAGAGTGGAGTCTGACATTCTCAACGGCACTATGCAATGCATCCTGGACTGAAGAGGCTGACAAATAGGAGAAATGTGGTGGACCCTCTGTTAAATTACACATTTCTCGAGGTAGGAATATCGCAGAAATATGATCATTGGCTCATTCGGGAGAAGACAACCTCCAGCGTTATGACATTGGCCAGTATTGAAATGTATAATAGATGTTTTCGCAATCTAAAAGGTGTGTTCGCAATCTCACTTCCAATGTCGTGAGAGCAGCTTTATTGTAATGATACGTCATATCGGGTGCGTGAACGGCAATAGCTCAGATACACCACAAATATTTACCCTGGTAAACAATATAACATTGCTCATAAATGCACCAAAACAATATACAAATCAGAATGGGTTAATCTTTCCTTTAATTTAAGGTTAGGCATGTGGTTGTATGACTTTTTTGACTATGATTTTTATGACTTTGTGGCTGTGCCAGCTAGTGACGACCCTGCAGAGCTGCCTCCAGTACATGAGTCATCCCAATAAATGCCAACCTGTGCAGCACACAGGGTGCTTCAGCATCTAGTGGACAGATTAGGTAGTGTAGTGTGTATTCTGTTAATGGCATTCTTCCCTAGTGAATTTTTATGGTGGTTTTGTTAGTAAGTGTTTGTCCTTATAGTAATCCTGAAACCGCAATAATGACCCGTGGTGATATTCCATATACTGAGAAATGCATTAAGTTACTGTTCTGTTCCTGTTCCCCAGAGATACAGACATCCTCTCTATCCATCCATCCACCCATCCATTTTTGTTTCTCTGTTCTCTCCCTGATCTTTGAGTTTGGCAGTGAAGTGCGTCATTTCAGTAACATTCCTGAAGCCTGAGTACTGACCTATATCAGTTCTGCTGTGCTGTCACGTATGTCTTCTTTTCTCTTCCATATACTTGTCTAGCTCTAGCTAGCAGTTTCATACATAATATTGCTTTATAGAGCAACTCTAGTAGCAGTCAGAAAGCGGTCAATGGCAGTCCTGCAGTGTTGGGGAGGTTTTAGTTGGAGAGAGAATCTGTGGCGGTTGGGGGACACTTGAACTGTTAAACTTCCTGAAGGATGTAGACTACAGTCAGACAACTTCCTGTGAACCAGATAGAGCCATACAATGATGTGAATGTCTCTATGGGGCAGACAATGCAGTTTCACTTTCACCAGCAGAGGGTGCCAGAGAGGACAACCTCTCCATAACATCACCCATATTATTCCTCCTCTATCATCAAGGACAAGTCACTGATGGTCTTACCTGTCTTTCCCTACCAATCCTCCATACGAGAGGTTGACGGATTAATAGGAGTGGCCGATTAATTAGGGCTGATTTCAAGTTTTCAAAACAATCGGAAATCGGTAGTTTTGGACACCGATTTAATTTTTACTTAATTTTTTTAACATCTTTATTTAACTAGGCAAGTCAGTTAAGAACACATTCTTATTTTCAATGACGGCCTAGGAACAGTGGGTTAACTGCCTTGTTCAGGGGCAGAACAACAGATTTTTTACCTCGTCAGCTCGGGGATTCAATCTTGCATCCTTATGGTTAACTAGTCCAACGCTCTGACCACATGCCTTACATTGCACTCCACGAGGAGCCTGCCTGTTACGCGAATGCAGTAAGAAGCCAAGGTAATTTGCTAGCTATCATTAAACTTATCTTATAAAAACAATCAATCAATCATAATCACGAGTTATAACCAACTACACATGGTTGATGATATTACTAGTTTATCTAGCGTCTCCTGCATTGCATATAATCGATGCGGCGAAAAAGGACTGTCATTGCTCCAACGTGTACCTAACCATAAACATCAATGCCTTTCTTAAAATCAATACGCAAGTATATATTTTTAAACCTGCATATTTAGCTAAAAGAAATCCAGGTTAGCAGGTAATATTAACCAGGTGAAATTGTGTCACTTCTCTTCCGTTCATTGCACGCAGAGTCAGGGTATATGCAACAGTTTGGGCCGCCTGGCTCGTTGCGAACTAATTTACCAGAATTGTACGTAATTATGACATAACATTGAAGGTTGTGCAATGTAACAAGAATATTTAGACTTATGGATGCCACCCGTTAGATAAAATACGGAACGGTTCCGTATTTCACTGAAATAATAAACCTCTTGTTTTCGCGATGATAGTTTCCGGATTCGACCATATTAATGACCTCAGGCTCGTATGTCTCTGTGTTATTATGTTATAATTAAGTCTATGATTTGATAGTGCAGCCTGATTGAGCGATGGTAGGCACCAGCAGGCTCGAAAGCATTCATTCAAACAGCACTTTCGTGCGTTTTGCCCTTGCTCTGCATGGGTAACGCTGCTTCGAGGGTGGCTGTTGTCGATATGTCCCTGATTCGAGCCCAGGTAGGGGCGAGGAGAGGGACGGAAGCTATACTGTTACACTGGCAATACTGAAGTGCCTATAAGAACATCCAATATTCAAAGGGATATGAAATACAAATCGTATAGCGAGAAATAGTCCTATAATTCCTATAATAACTACAATCTAAAACTTCTTACCTGGGAATATTGAAGACTCATGTTAAAAGGAACCACCAGCTTTCATGTGTTCTCATGTTCTGAGCAAGGAACTTAAACGTTAGCTTTCTTACATGGCACATATTGCAGTTTTACTTTCTTCTCCAACACTTTGTTTTTGCATTATTTAAACCAAATTGAACATGTTTCATTATTTATTTAAGGCTAAATTGATTTTATTGAGGTATTATATTAAGTTCAAATAAGTGTTCATTCAGTATTGTTGTAATTGTCATTATTACAAATAAAGAAATAAAAATTAATCGGTATCGACTTTTTTTGGTCCTCCAATAATCGGCATCGGCGCTGAAAAATCATAATCGGTCGACCTCTACTCCACACAGTCATTGACCAGTGACCAAGACTTTGAGCATTCAGCTCGAGAAATAGGTCATATAATGCATAGTCACATAGTAGCCTACATGTAGAACAGGACAGTCCAGCTTACAGTAATCATATCACTAGGCAGAGCAGGCTGAGGGCAGAGCAGGCTGAGGGCAGAGCAGGCTGAGGGCAGAGCAGGCTGAGGGCAGAGCAGGCTGAGGGCAGAGCAGGCTGAGGGCAGAGCAGGCTGAGGGCAGAGCAGGCTGAGGGCAGAGCAGGCTGAGGGCAGAGCAGGCTGAGGGCAGAGCAGGCTGAGGGCAGAGCAGGCTGAGGGCAGAGCAGGCTGAGGGCAGAGCAGGCTGAGGGCAGAGCAGGCAGGATGTGATGGAGTTAGATGATGATGTGGATTACTAACACGACCCCTCTGCCGCAAGCTACAGACACACAGCTCACGACCTAACTACTGCCCCCAGGGAGGACGGGGGTGTGTGTGTGTCCGTCCATCCGCCCGCTATGTTAATGGCTCCCTATGTGTGTATAAATCAGCTCAAGACATTTTTGTGTCAGTGTTTGATTAAGTGCTGCTGTAACTGCTGCAATCAATAAACTGAAGGTAAATAGTCTCCGTTTAGAGATGGTATTTGGGAGGGTTCTCTGAACATTATCATGGAGTTTGTCTCAGGCTATTCTTTCAGTGCTCTAAGACCATCGATATAGAACAGTTCTATCTATCCTGTTCTAACTATGTCTGAAACTCTCCATGTCATTTAACGATCAGGGAAAAACTGATTTGAAGTTGTTCAATTAATGAGATGGATGCTGTTGAATAAAGTTGACATTTCCTCCTAGTACATTGAGCCATCCCACATGCTGCAGTCTCCTCCCTGTGTCTCTGGTACCCTGATGCTGCTAGCCTCAGTGCAAAGCAAATGGAACGTGTGCCGTCAGTAAGATAGATGCTGTTGGATGAGCCTTTTCACATGCATTTCACAGGCTGCAGTCCCGTCTCTGTTTCTTTGGTACAATAATGCTAACCTCAGTCATCACTGAGACTGTTGTCTCACAGTGATAATGCTAACATTTACATTTTTTACATTACATTTAAGTCATTTAGCAGACGCTCTTATCCAGAGCGACTTACAAATTGGTGCATTCACCTTATGACGTCCAGTGGAACAGCCACTTTACATCACTGAGACTGTTGTCTCACAGTGATAATGCTAACCTCAGTCATCACTGAGACTGTTATCTCACAGTGATAATGCTAACCTGAGTCATCACTGAGACTGTTGTCTCACAGTGATAATGCTAACCTCAGTCATCACTGAGACTGTTGTCTCACAGTGATAATGCTAACCTCAGTCATCACCGAGACTGTTGTCTCACAGTGATAATGCTAACCTCAGTCATCACTGAGACTGTTGTCTCACAGTGATAATGCTAACCTCAGTCATCACTGAGACTGTTGTCTCACAGTGATAATGCTAACCTCAGTCATCACTGAGACTGTTGTCTCACAGTGATAATGTCAGATGAGACTGTTGTCTCACAGTGATAATGCTAACCTCAGTCATCACCGAGACTGTTGTCTCACAGTGATAATGCTAACCTCAGTCATCACCGAGACTGTTGTCTCACAGTGATAATGCTAACCTCAGTCATCACTGAGACTGTTGTCTCACAGTGATAATGCTAACCTCAGTCATCACTGAGACAGTTGTCTCACAGTGATAATGCTAACCTCAGTCATCACTGAGACTGTTGTCTCACAGTGATAATGCTAACCTCAGTCATCACTGAGACTGTTGTCTCACAGTGATAATGCTAACATCAGTCATCACTGTATTGACTGTTGTCTCACAGTGATAATGCTAACCTCAGTCATCACTGTATTGACTGTTGTCTCACAGTGATAATGCTAACCTCAGTCATCACTGAGACTGTTGTCTCACAGTGATAATGCTAACCTCAGTCATCACTGAGACTGTTGTCTCACAGTGATAATGCTAACCTCAGTCATCACTGAGACTGTTGTCTCACAGTGATAATGCTAACCTCAGTCATCACTGAGACTGTTGTCTCACAGTGATAATGCTAACCTCAGTCATCACTGAGACTGTTGTCTCACAGTGATAATGCTAACCTCAGTCATCACCGAGACTGTTGTCTCACAGTGATAATGCTAACCTCAGTCATCACTGAGACTGTAGTCTCACAGTGATAATGCTAACCTCAGTCATCACTGTATTGAATGTTGTCTCACAGTGATAATGCTAACCTCAGTCATTACTGAGACTGTTGTCTCACAGTGATAATGCTAGCCTTAGTCATCACTGAGACTGTAGTCTCACAGTGATAATGCTAACCTCAGTCATCACTGAGACTGTTGTCTCACAGTGATAATGCTAGCCTCAGTCATCACTGAGACTGTAGTCTCACAGTGATAATGCTAACCTCAGTCATTACTGAGACTGTTGTCTCACAGTGATAATGCTAGCCTTAGTCATCACTGAGACTGTAGTCTCACAGTGATAATGCTAGCCTCAGTCATCACTGAGACTGTAGTCTCACAGTGATAATGCTAGCCCCCACACGCCACACTTAAATAACTAACACTACACTAGAGAGCTAAGGGGCCATAACTTTACTCTCGATCAGTGTAATAAAGCACTGCTGTGTGAGTATGCATACGAACATGAGAGGGATGTTTTCTAAAACCAGTATGTGCTTTATGTTTTCTTGTATATAAACTAAGGGTAGATGGATGCTAGAGCAGGGAGACTCCAGGCAAACTATGTATAATATCAGCAGCTTGCATGAGGCAAAGCATAATTGATTTTATGCTTTTGTTATGTTGGAACAAAGGCTTTCTTAACTGGGTGGGTGAGCTAGTGACGGTTTTCACTGAGATAGTTTGACAGCATGCTAGACAGGCTCCAGGGGAAAATGAAGCCAACACAATGTTGAGGTATGCTAGTGTTATAGTGTGACGTGCCGTGAAAATAGGAATTAATTTACATACGTATTCATACATATGAATATGCGTAATGCAGTGTAAGTAACAGTAGTGGGACTATAAACTGTGTTTTTTTATCCTGGGCCAATGACCACCGGGCTAGGTTCCTTTTGTTGTTTCCTCCAGCAACACCCTGAATAAACAATGATTGATCAGAGGTGACATCACAGGTGCTGGCCCCTCCCCTCCCTCTGTGGTGGACAACCAATGTCCCTAAGGACATGTCACACCAGGCTGGCAATGCAGGAACTGCCAGCATCCTCCTGCTACACACACACGCACACACACACACTGTGTTTGACAGCTAACCCTTGGACAGAAGGGTTTAAGGGGGAAGCTGGTCTAGCACTGTCATCACAGAGCTGCACAGGCACCCTCACAAAGGCACGCGTCACACAGACACACACACACACACACACACACACACACACTGCTGATGCAGAAGCTTGGTGAGGAAATACTTTAGAGCGCGTGCTATAGATCATGATGCTGAGGAAGCTGGTGTGTAAGAAGATCTGTGCCTGTAAGAACCAGATGCTATTTATAATATATTCTCTTTACGTGGTGTGTCTCTCTCTCTGTTCCTCTCACACTACCTACCGACATCTCTCCCGATGTTTTTTCCCTCCTCTCTTTTCCCCAATTGATCTGCCTTTCTCAAATTCTTCTCTCTCTCGCTCTCTCTCTCTTAGTAGATATATACTGGTTTGATGGTAATTACAGGTTAGCAGTCTGGTGGAGGAATGGAGTGTTGTGAGGAGGATGAGTGGGGGAAGACAGCTGTGAACGGGGCGTTTCTCTCCGTGTGCCTGCCTGTTGCTTTGTTTATGGAGATATCGGTCTGGTTGTCTGAATGGTGACTTGTTTTGCTGTCTTTCATAATTACCACTAACGTTACTATGGTGTTTGGGACACAACCTTTGAACATGCTTTGATTCGCTATTTTTATTGTATGAATCCCTCCTAAGAAAAACATTTTTTTTATGGTGTGCAGTTTGTCTTCCTGCTGAGGAGTACATTACTGTTCTCTCACATAGCTTTCTGGGAAATAATGTTGGCTCCAGGCATCTCTCCAGGATCATATTTTCTCTTCGTTCATAATCCCTCGTGTACACCGGAAAACTGTAGAAGTGACAGAACGGATTGTATTCATGTAACAGTGACAATCCAGATGAAATGAGCTAGCTACACCCAGCATGGCAGATGGGTGGGTTACAACACCCACACACTCACCCCAAACAACAGGGTCGAGCTCAGTAGACAGGAAACAGAAGTGAAACTGGAACATACTAGGCTAGGTGTCCAATATAAAATGCTTGTTTTTGTTTCCTTAAGGTGTGTCTTAATGAACATGGTGGTCACCAATGCAGAAATGATATAACTTAAAACTGGACTAACGCCACTCCTCTCCTCTCTCCCCTGGCAGATAAGAACTTTGATGATGAGGACTCTGTGGATGGGGGCCGGTCCTGCTCCTCCGCATCGTCCTCCAAGGCGCCCCCCAGCGGGAGGAGGACTGTAGCTGCAGCTTCTGTCCGCAGGCCCAGCTCTGCCACCGGACCCGGTAAGATCTCTGCTAAAGATGCTGCTGCAGGAGCAGTAGATGAGGAGGACTTCATCAAGGCTTTTGAAGAGGTTCCTACTATCCAGGTAACATGCACAGATAGGGGTTATGTGTGTGTGTTTACAGTATAAATTGCTATCAACCCCAGTATGACTCCTGTCTTTCCTCTCCTCTCCAGATCCACTCCAACAGAGAGATGGAGGAAAACCTCTCCAAGGTCCGGGAGGTTCTGTCTGACGACAAAAACGACTGGGAGCACCGAGTCATCGCTGTAAGGACCACAACCACTAATGATCAATGTCTGCATGACCATCTCAGCACCTTGTACTGTATATTCTGGCCTTGTTGACAGTAGTAGCCTATAAACAGTCAGAAACGACTGTTGTAGCGTAAACGTTTGTGTTTCCTCTGTCTAGCTGAAGAAGGTGCGTTCTCTGCTCCTGGCTGGAGCGCTGGAGTATGAGAGTTTCCCTCAGCAGCTTCGTCTGCTGGAGGCCCCTCTGAAGCTGTCGGCTAAAGACCTGAGGTCCCAGGTGGTACGAGAGGCCTGCATCACACTGGGGTAAGGACCTGCAGACACGCAAACCAGCTTTCAACCTCTCTCTTCCACTTCTATGCCAAGTAGAGTTATCTACACTGTTGAGTTAACCATCTGTTCCAAAAGCTGCTATCTCAGAGTGGTTGAGTAAGGCTGACCAGAGGCAGTGGTTACATATGTAGCAACTCTGGGAAATGCCACAGTAAAGTGGTGACATTAAAGGGAGGGAAGCTCCTCGTCCCACCTGGCCCAGTTTGTAAATCAACCTGATCTTTAAATGTGTATCTTGACTAGAGGTCGATCGATTAATCGGAATGGCCAATTAATTAGGGCCGATTTCAAGTTTTCATAACAATCGGAAATACCTTTTATTTAACTCGGCAAGTCAGTTAAGAACACATACTTATTTTCAGTGACTGCCTAGGAACTGTGGGCTAACTTCCTTGTTCAGGGGCAGAACGACAGATTTTCACCCTGTCAGCTCAGGGGTTCCAATCTTGCAACCGCACAGTCCAACGCTCTCACCATTGCACTCCATGAGTAGTCTGCCTGTTACACGAATGCAGTAGAAGCCAAGGTAAATTGCTAGCTAGTATTAAACTTATCTTATAAAAACTATCAATCATAATCACTAGTTATAACTACTAATCCAGTTTAGCAGACAATATTAACCAGGTGAAATTGTGTCATTTCTCTTGCGTTCATTGCATGCAGAGTCAGGGTATATGCAACAGTTTGGGCTGCCTGGCTCATTGCGAACTAATTTGCCAGAATTTTACGTAATTATGACATACATTGAAGGTTGTGCAATGTAACAGGAATATTTAGACTTAGGAATGCCACCCGTTATATAAAATTCCCGAACGGTTCCGTATTTCACTGAAATATTAAACGTTTTGTTTTCGAAATGATAGTTTCCGGATTGGATCATATTAATGACCAAAGGCTCGTATTTCTGCGTGTTATTATGTTATAATTAAGTCTGATTTGATAGAGCAGTCTGACTGAGCAGCAGCAGGCCTGTAGTCATTCATTAAAACAGCACTTTCGTGTGTTTTGCCAGCAGCTATTCGCAAGCACAGTGCTGTTTATGACTTCAAGCCTATCAGCCTAATGGCTGGTGTAACCAATGTGAAATGGCTAGCTAGTTAGCTGGGTGTGCGCTAATACTGTTTCAAACGTCACTCGCTTTTAGATTTGGAGTAGTTATTCCCCTTGCGCTGCAAGTGGGGCTTTTGTGGAGCGATGGGTAACGATGCTTCGAGTGTGGCTGATGTCGATGTGTTCCTGGTTCGAGCCCAGGTAGGGACGAGGAGGGGGACGGAAGCTATACTGTTACACTGCCAATACTATAGTGCCTATAAGAACATCCAATAGTCAAAGGTATATGAAATACAAATGGTATAGAGAGAAATAGTCATATAAATACTATATTAACTACAACCTAAAACCTCTTACCTTGGAATATTGAAGCCTCATGTTAAAAGGAACCACCAACTTTCATATGTTCTCATGTTCTGAGCAAGGAACTTAAACGTTAGCTTTTTTACATGGCACATATTTTACATGGCATTAAACAGCATGATCATTACTTACAAATGTGCAACTTGTGCTGGTGACAATAAAAGGCCACTCTAAAATGTGCAGTTTTGTCACACAACACAATGACACAGATGTCTCAAATTGAGGGAGTGTGCAATTAGCATACAGACTGCAGGAATGCCCACCAGAGCAATTGCCAGAGAATGTAATGTTAATTTCTCTACCATAAGCCACCTCCAATCAAATAAAATAAAATAAAATAAAATGTATTTATATAGCCCTTCGTACATCAGCTGATATCTCAAAGTGCTGTACAGAAACCCAGCCTAAAACCCTAAACAGCAAGCAATGCAGGTGTAGAAGCACGGTGGCTAGGAAAAACTCCCTAGAAAGGCCAAAACCTAGGAAGAAACCTAGAGAGGAACCAGGCTATGTGGGGTGGCCAGTCCTCTTCTGGCTGTGCCGGGTGGAGATTATAACAGAACATGGCCAAGATGTTCAAATGTTCATAAATGACCAGCATGGTCGAATAATAATAAGGCAGAACAGTTGAAACTGGAGCAGCAGCACAGTCAGGTGGACTGGGGACAGCAAGGAGTCATCATGTCAGGTAGTCCTGGGGCACGGTCCTAGGGCTCAGGTCCTCAGAGAGAGAGAAAGAAAGAGAGAATTAGAGAGAGCATATGTGGGGTGGCCAGTCCTCTTCTGGCTGTGCCGGGTGGAAATTATAACAGAACATGGCCAAGATGTTCAAATGTTCATAAATGACCATATTGCCAATGAATTTGGCAATATGTCCAACCAGCCTAACAACCACAGATCACGTGCAACCACGCCAGCCCAGGATCTCCACATCCGGTTTCTTCACCTGCGGGATCTTCAGAGGAGGGGGGGTTTGCTGAGAAGTATTTCTGTCTGTAATAAAGCCCTTTTGTAGAGAAAAACTAATTCTGATTGGCTGGGCCTGGCTCCCAAGTGGGTAGGCCTATGCCCTCCCAGGTCCACCCAATCAGAATTAGTTTTTTGCGCCCCTGCCCAGTCATGTGAAATCCAAAGATTAGGACCTAATTAATTTATTTCAATTGTCTGATTTCCTTATATGAACTGTAACTGTAATCTTTGAAATTGTTGCATGTTGCGTTTATATTCTTGTTCAGTATAAGTTCCAGTACGTTAAATCAAATGTTTCTGAGGAGATTTAACATCTTTGATTGATATTGGTTTGCTGTATGTGTTCAATCTCTCCCCTCCCCTCTTCAGATACTTGTCCACGCTAATGGGCAACAAGTTTGACCACTGTGCAGAGACCCTGATGCCCACACTGCTCAACCTGGTGCCAAACAGTGCCAAGGTGATGGCCACGTCTGGCATGGCAGCCATACGTCTCATCCTCAGGGTGAGTACTGCACACAAACTGTATATGCAGACATTCATATACCGTACGTCAGGGGTTGAATCACATTGGATGAATGGGATTCATGCATTAGCTACTGTGTCAAACAGAAAATTAATTATTTCCTGATGTATTTATTACTCAGTATAACTGATATCTGGTTGTGAAATGTGTTGTTAAGACACTGGGAGGTGGAAAATAACCTGTATCTGAAGACCTCTGGGACCTCCTCCTCTTTCTTCCAGCATACACACTACTCACGTCTCATCCCAATCATCACTAGTAACTGCACGTCCAAATCAGTGGCAGTCAGACGGTAAAGACTCAAAGATCCTCTGTGAAATCATTTGGTGTGAACATCTTCTGTCTTTCCCTGAGGTTTCCCTTATAAATGTGTTAACTCTCATCATGTCTCTTCTCTCCAGGCGCAGTTATGAGTTCTTAGAGCTGTTATTACTGGAGTGGCAGACACACACACTGGAGAGGTAAACACACACACTGGAGAGGTAAACACACACACTGGAGTGGCAGACACACACACTGGAGTGGCAGACACACACACTGGAGAGGTAAACACACACACTGGAGTGGCAGACACACACACTGGAGAGGTAAACACACACACAGGAGTGGCAGACACACACACTGGAGAGGTAAACACACACACTGGAGTGGCAGACACACACACTGGAGAGGTAAACACACACACTGGAGAGGTAAACACACACACTGGAGAGGTAAACACACACACTGGAGTGGCAGACACATACACTGGAGAGGTAAACACACACACTGGAGTGGCAGACACACACACTGGAGAGGTAAACACACACACTGGAGTGGCAGACACACACACTGGAGAGGTAAACACACACACTGGAGTGGCAGACACATACACTGGAGAGGTAAACACACACACTGGAGAGGTAAACACACACACTGGAGTGGCAGACACACACTGGAGAGGTAAACACACACACTGGAGAGGTAAACACACACACTGGAGAGGGGTAAACACACACACTGGAGAGGTAAACACACACACTGGAGAGGTAAACACACACACTGGAGTGGCAGACACACACACTGGAGAGGTAAACACACACACTGGAGTGGCAGACACACACACTGGAGAGGTAAACACACACACTGGAGTGGCAGACACACACACTGGAGAGGTAAACACACACACTGGAGAGGTAAACACACATACTGGAGTGGCAGACACACACACTGGAGAGGTAAACACACACACTGGAGTGGCAGACACATACACTGGAGAGGTAAACACACACACTGGAGTGGCAGACACACACACTGGAGAGGTAAACACACACACTGGAGAGGTAAACACACACACTGGAGAGGTAAACACACACACTGGAGAGGTAAACACACACGCTGGAGAGGTAAACACACACACTGGAGTGGCAGACACACACTGGAGAGGTAAACACACACACTGGAGAGGTAAACACACACACTGGAGTGGCAGACACATACACTGGAGAGGTAAACACACACACTGGAGTGGCAGACACATACACTGGAGAGGTAAACACACACACTGGAGTGGCATACACATACACTGGAGAGGTAAACACACACACTGGAGAGGTAAACACACACACTGGAGAGGTAAACACACACACTGGAGTGGCAGACACACACACTGGAGTGGCAGACACACACACTGGAGAGGTAAACACACACACTGGAGAGGTAAACACACACACTGGAGAGGTAAACACACACACTGGAGTGGCAGACACACACACTGGAGAGGTAAACACACACACTGGAGAGGTAAACACACACACTGGAGAGGTAAACACACACACTGGAGTGGCAGACACATACACTGGAGAGGTAAACACACACACTGGAGTGGCAGACACATACACTGGAGAGGTAAACACACACACTGGAGTGGCAGACACATACACTGGAGAGGTAAACACACACACTGGAGAGGTAAACACACACACTGGAGAGGTAAACACACACACAGGAGTGGCAGACACACACACTGGAGAGGTAAACACACACACTGGAGTGGCAGACACACACACTGGAGAGGTAAACACACACTGGAGAGGTAAACACACACACTGGAGTGGCAGACACATACACTGGAGAGGTAAACACACACACTGGAGTGGCAGACACACACACTGGAGAGGTAAACACACACACTGGAGTGGCAGACACACACACTGGAGAGGTAAACACACACACTGGAGTGGCAGACACATACACTGGAGAGGTAAACACACACACTGGAGAGGTAAACACACACACTGGAGAGGTAAACACACACACTGGAGTGGCAGACACACACTGGAGAGGTAAACACACACACTGGAGAGGTAAACACACACACTGGAGAGGGGTAAACACACACACTGGAGAGGTAAACACACACACTGGAGAGGTAAACACACACACTGGAGTGGCAGACACACACACTGGAGAGGTAAACACACACACTGGAGTGGCAAACACACACACTGGAGAGGTAAACACACACACTGGAGTGGCAGACACACACACTGGAGAGGTAAACACACACACTGGAGAGGTAAACACACATACTGGAGTGGCAGACACACACACTGGAGTGGCAGACACATACACTGGAGAGGTAAACACACACACTGGAGTGGCAGACACATACACTGGAGAGGTAAACACACACACTGGAGAGGTAAACACACACACTGGAGAGGTAAACACACACACTGGAGAGGTAAACACACACACTGGAGAGGTAAACACACACACTGGAGTGGCAGACACACACACTGGAGAGGTAAACACACACACTGGAGAGGTAAACACACACACTGGAGAGGTAAACACACACACTGGAGTGGCAGACACATACACTGGAGAGGTAAACACACACACTGGAGTGGCAGACACATACACTGGAGAGGTAAACACACACACTGGAGTGGCAGACACATACACTGGAGAGGTAAACACACACACTGGAGAGGTAAACACACACACTGGAGTGGCAGACACACACACTGGAGTGGCAGACACACACACTGGAGAGGTAAACACACACACTGGAGTGGCAGACACACACACACTGGAGAGGTAAACACACACACTGGAGTGGCAGACACACACACTGGAGAGGTAAACACACACACTGGAGTGGCAGACACACACACTGGAGAGGTAAACACACACACTGGAGAGGTAAACACACACACTGGAGAGGTAAACACACACACTGGAGAGGTAAACACACACACTGGAGTGGCAGACACACACTGGAGTGGCAGACACATACACTGGAGAGGTAAACACACACACTGGAGAGGTAAACACACACACTGGAGTGGCAGACACACACACTGGAGTGGCAGACACACACACTGGAGTGGCAGACACACACACTGGAGAGGTAAACACACACACTGGAGTGGCAGACACACACACTGGAGAGGTAAACACACACACTGGAGTGGCAGACACACACACTGGAGAGGTAAACACACACACTGGAGTGGCAGACACACACACTGGAGAGGTAAACACACACACTGGAGAGGTAAACACACACACTGGAGAGGTAAACACACACTGGAGAGGTAAACACACACACTGGAGAGGTAAACACACACACTGGAGTGGCAGACACACACACTGGAGAGGTAAACACACACACTGGAGAGGTAAACACACACACTGGAGAGGTAAACACACACACTGGAGTGGCAGACACATACACTGGAGAGGTAAACACACACACTGGAGTGGCAGACACATACACTGGAGAGGTAAACACATACACTGGAGAGGTAAACACACACACTGGAGTGGCAGACACATACACTGGAGAGGTAAACACACACACTCTCTGTTGGTGTAGTTGTGGTTTCCTGGCTGCTGTACCTGAAGTTGCCTCTGTCATGTTTGCCTACTACCCCACCAGGCACGTGGCTATTCTGACGGAGACCATCAAGAAAGGGATCCATGATGCCGACTCAGAGGCCAGGTCCGTGGCCAGAAAGTAAGTTCTGTTTTTATGGTTGTTTATTTGGTAAATTTGTCTGAATTTGTCCTCAGTAAAACAAAGAATTTGTCTTTGTAGTTTGTAAAAAGTAATATATTGCTTTATGATTTCATGACTGACAGTATGGATAACAATATGGAATAAAATGACATCTCTCTGTGTCTCTTATTTTACTACGAATATAAATTCCTCCGGGCATTGTCTCATACAGTATGTAACTTTCCCTCCGGTGACCTATCAGAGGTATGTGGGTCGCAGGTAGCTTAGTGGTTAGAGCATTGGGCCAGTAACTGAAAGGTTGCTGGTTCGAATCCCAGAGCCAACAAGGCTCTGTCGATGTGCCCTTGAGCAAGGCACTTAACCCTAATTGCTCCTGTATGTCGCTCTTGATAAGTTTGTCTGCTAAATGACTCAAATGTAAACGTTTTAGAAAATGTGTGCTGACAGTTCTGTTCATGTACTGATATGAGGGGCTGTGACCTATGTGACCTCAAACCTTCTCCACCCCCTCCTTCCTCCCTCACCCATAGGTGTTATTGGGGTTTCCATGGCCACTACAGCAGGGAAGCGGAGCATCTTTTCCAGGCCCTGGAGTCGACCTATCAGAAGGCTCTCCAGTCACACCTGAAAAGTTCTGACAGCGTTGTGTCCCTCCCCCAATCAGACCGCTCATCCTCCTCCTCTCAGGAGAGCCTCAAGTAAGATACCTCTCCCTCTATCCTTCCCTCATCCCTGTTTACTTTCATCCCTTCATCCATCCACCCCTCCTTCCCTCCCCAAGTCAGACTGCTCATCTTCCTCCTTTCAGAAGAGCATCAAGACACCACTCCATCCCTTACTTTCCCCTTCCCCCCATCCCTTCCTCTCTCTTTATCCCTTCATATGATTGATGATGATGTGGAAAAATGTATCATTGATTTGAACACACCACTAATGGATCTGTCTGCCTCATGGACACACTGAGGTAGATTGTATCGGTTGATCCAGTTTAACGACTGGAGAGAGTGAGCTAATCTTCCTCTTCATCCTCATTGTCAGAGGGGTCTGAGCCCTGAACTGGTGTCCAGACCTTTATCTTTTATAATGTCACTGGCAGTTTGAATCATCATTTTCCGTACATCGTCCGAGGGTTCTGAGCCCTGGCCTATGACATCGTTTTGTCTTGTTTTTGGTAGTGTGAAGTATAGGGATACTGAGCTGTTAATAACTCCAATAACTCCATAATGGTGTGTCCTTCTCTCTACTCAGCCGGCCCCTGTCTGTCAAGAGTGTCATAGGAGGCGGCATGACAAGGGGTAAGAGTACTAGCTGCTACAGTATTCATTTCTCAACACGTCTTGCTTATTTCATGCCACCTCTTTCTATTTGTGGGTTATGTCAGGTGTCTCTTGCAAATCCGATTATAATGTTGTCCTCTGTGAGACTAAATACCGACTAATGAAATGTATAATGTGTTGGTATGATATGTTGATATTTCAACCTCTCCCGTTCTCCCTGTCTCCCCGATGGCAGGGAAGATGGTGAGTTCCAGGGTGAACTCTAACCCCGGCGGTTCTCTTCAGCGTTCCCGTAGTGACGTCGATGTGAACGCTGCGGCCAGCGCCAAATCCTGTCTGGTCACCGTGCCCTCCGCTTCTCCCTTCAGCTCAGCCGCTACTCTGCCCCCAGGCTCCTACGCCTCTCTAGGTAAATCAGACACACACTAGGAATGGACATTTATAATTACTTTATTATTATCATGATATCATGATATTTCTTTGGATATCCAGATAGTCGAAATACATGTTTACATTTTTTTTAAATGGAGTGCTCTTCTGGTTTCAGCGGGTGGGGGGAGGGGCGGGAGAAGAGCAGAGGCCGGTGTGGGTGACAGTCAGTGTGTGGCACGGATGGAGAGAGAGAGACACAAAGTAGTCAAACCGACTCGCGCTATTCAGTTCTGGAAGAGTCATTTCTCAAAGTTACCACCATGTCTTAATTACATTATTCTGTAGAAATTAAAATCTGAAAAACACTGGTATGTAGATATGAATTCATGTGAGGGTTGTAAGTAAGACATCATTAAGCTGTATAGAAACATGAAACAGACAACAAGGCCAAAATGTGCAGATAGACAGGCTCCAAAGTTTTGTATGTAAACTAATTAAACTAAAGATGTCAAATGGCTGCCTATAATCACTCTGATTTGACGACTGACCATTATATAAATATTCAAGTCCTTGATAAATAATGATGAAAAACTCTCCACGTACCAATTTGATACTGAGGAGTCCTGCAATCCAGCTGCTGTCCCTCTGTTCTTTCCCTAACGCGTCCCTGTGGAGTGTACTGCTTACTATCCATTACTAATGAGACGTCTTTCTCCCACCTCTCCCTCTCTCTCTCTCTCTCTCTCTCTCTCTCTCTCTCTCTCTCTCTCTCTCTCTCTCTCTCTCTCTCTCTCTCTCTCTCTCTCTCTCTCACTCTCTCACTCTCTCACTCTCACTCTATCTCTTGCTCTATTTCTCTCTCTCTCTCTCTCTCTCTCTCTCTCTCCTGGCTAACTGGTACTAATGTTTAATTCTATAACTCTCTTCACCCGCCGCCCCCCGCTTTGATTTATGCCCAAAAGATGGCACACC
The DNA here is from genome assembly GCF_023373465.1 of Oncorhynchus keta. Classification (NCBI taxonomy): domain Eukaryota; kingdom Metazoa; phylum Chordata; class Actinopteri; order Salmoniformes; family Salmonidae; genus Oncorhynchus; species Oncorhynchus keta. The sequence goes on along the minus strand of NC_068427.1, from coordinate 36,809,135 downwards.
TGGTAAAATTAATATGGGTAAGATCTGTGTGTGTTTGTGTGTCTGCATCTGTCGGGGACAGTCAAAGGTTCGGCTGAGCCCCCCTTTACATTTAGTTTATTAGGGATTAGCGAAGGGAAAGCACTCTGTTTTATGTATGTAAAGGTGAATGTTGCATGCAGTGAAACTCACCCACCCTTTGGTCTCTGTCTGTGTGTAAGTGGTCTGTGTTAAGAGGTCAGAGGTCACTGAGGTTTAGTGTTGCCTGCCTTTCAAGGTGATCCTCTACCTCTTGGTACTCTTCTAATTATCTAGATATCACTTATAGACTTTGTTGTTCTTTTAAGGAAAGGCCTTTCCCGATCCTGTAATGTAATGCACTCTCTGACTGAGTAGGACCTCGCTTATCAAACATCTTCCAATGAATATAAGGTCACTGCTTCTACCCATAAGACTCGTTGTTGGCCGAGGCAGGGTTTCCCCCTGGGTGCATGTTTTGTTTTTGTCCCAGCACGACACCAATAACCAACTCATCATCAAGCTTTGACTATTTGAATCAGCTGTGTAGGGTAAAAAACAAGACGTGCACCCTGGGGGGGGGGGCGCCAGGACCGACTTGAGGAAACCCTGGGCTAAGGTGTAGAGCCAGGTCCCAGCTGTTGTGGAAAGAGATATTCTCAATGTGTGGTGGTTGTGAGTGCATGTGTGTCTGTGTATCTAAAATTGGAGAGGTTTGCTGGAAAAATGTAAGAATACCTTTTTGATAATACAGTCGAAAATTAGCAGACATCTGAACGCCCCAATCTCTTTCTCAGCATCAGTCAATGTGCTGTCCCAGCTCTTAGGAACATTACTTGGCTGGATTGCAAATATGACAATGCCATTTTTTTTGCGATTTTTCAAATAAACTGAAGAGTAGTTTAACATACTGTAAAGAATGTTGTTGTCTTGATGTTGCTTTAGACACACGTTTCCCAGATCCAATGCATTTCTTTGTGGGAATGTGTAGAAATATTCAGTATGTTTGTCTGTGTTTCAGAACCCCCCCACATCCAGATCTTTTGTCCCCGTCAGTTTAAAGCAGTTTCTTTGTTTAGTGTCGTGGTAAACTGTGGTGCACAACTGCTTGCATACAGTATCATTTGTAGTGTAGTGGCTTCAACTCTCTTACTAACTCCCTGTGTTTTCTACAGGTCGTGTGCGTACGAGGAGGACAAGCGCTGGCAGTGCCGTCGGAGCCAGCGCTACTGTGACTGACAGCAGGGGGCGCAGCCGAGCCAAAATGGTATCCCAGTCCCAGCGTGAGTACACACACACACACACACACACACACACACACACACACACACACACACACACACACACACACACACACACACACACACTGTCAGCAAAAGAACCCAAGACCGATTTCATTCCCTCACAGCACACTGTCTGAACTCAGGGAAGCGGTCCACAATGTCATCTCCAGTCTCTCATTATCATGTAAACCCCCAGTTTGACCTTTATCCTGTCTGCTGTGAGCTCATACTACATCTTCAGTTTATATACAGTACCAGTCAAAAGTTTGTACATACCTACTCATTCAAGGGTTTTTCTTTATTTTTACTATTTTCTATATTATACAATAATAGTGAATACATCAAAACAAATGAAATAATACACATGGAATCATGTAGTAATCAAAAAAGTGTTGAACAAATCAAAATATATTTTAGATTCTTCAAAGTAGCCGTCCTTTGCCTTGATGTGACAGCTTTGCACACTCTTGGCATTCTCTTAACCAGCTTCACCTAGAAACTTTTCCAACTGTCTTGAAGGAATTCCCACATATGCTGAGCACTTGTTGGCTGCTTTTCCTTCACTCTCCAGTCCAACTCATATACTAGGTTCTCTTCAGTTTATATACAATTTATTTTTATTTAACTAGACAAGTCCGTTAAGAACAAATTATTATTTACAATGACGGCCTAGGAACAGTGGGTTAACTGCCTTGTTAAGGGGCAGAACGACAGATTTTTACCTTGTCAGCTCGGGGATTCGATGTAGCAACCTTTCGGTTACTGGTCCAACACTCTAACCACTAGGCTACCTGCCGCCCCAAAATACTAGGTTCTCTTCAGTTTATATACTAGGTTCTCTTAATTTCTCTCGTCAGTCTGTGTGATGTTTTACCTCATACATTTTACATCCTGAAGGAACTTTGAGCGCCTGTTATTAGTGCACCCTTTCACAAGATGTGTGTGTGGTTTTCTCTCTCCCTCTGTCCCTCTCTCTCTCTGAAGCCTCGATGAGGGGCTTCAATGATATGTGCATGTGTAACATGACATCGACAGATAACATCTGGCCCAGTGCATGCTGGGCTAACACTACTCTCTGTCACATTTGACCGTTTTATTTTCACGTCCTGTTCTGCCGCTTGCTACCATAACAACCACAGGATCCAGATCTGCTAACCCCACTGGCGGTGGTAAGGCCCGGACTTCATCCAATCAGAGTAAAGAATCCAGTTCTTAGTCCCATCCCTTCCTCCTGTGCAGTTCTCTGCATGTCAATCAATTCATTATTTTATGGTCCATTCAACTCAAGTGCATGTTTATTATTTTAGTTTCACAAGTGTTTTGATTGGTACATTTTGTTGTCAATTGTTGATTGTTGTCTGTGTTCTCTGAACTGTTTTCATTGTTGATGCCGTTGGTGTTGTTGTTGTAATCACTGATTGGTTTTCCCACAGCCCAGTTAGACCCTGGATTCAACCCATCTTGTTTGTCCTGCAACTGTTTATATGTCCCTCCCTATCTATCTCATCAAAGCTGAAATCCAATATCTATGTTAGAATAGAAACAGAATGTTATTGGTCCCGTTACCTCAAGTGTTGGTTTGACATTCTGTGGATTATTCCCCTCCAAATCACCAAGGCACTGTAAACACACAGAGATATGTGCTCAGTTGGTGTGGCTCTAGTAAAGCCAAAGTTGTGGGTTCAATTCCCACTGGAATCACATGCACATTATGCACTCACTGTACTGTAAGTGGCTTTAGATAAGTGACTGCTAAGAGTTGTATATGATTATTTTATTACTACAATAAGTGACATTTGCCATTAGAAACATTTAAGTAATGAAATATTCCCCCAGAAAGAATGAGATAGAAAATGAGGGAATTCAGCTTTGAGCCGTGACAGAACCTTCCCAGCATGCCATGAAGAGGTGCGTCGCTCTGCTCGCTGTGACCCATCGTATCGTTTCACTCTCTGCCTGTGACTCCTGTGCGTTGTCCTTCCTGCAGCTGGCAGTCGCTCCAGTTCCCCTGGAAAGCTTCTGGGCCACTCGTCTGGGTACGGGAGGATCAGCAGGCCCCCCTCAGCCTCCAGCACCCCTGCAGACAAGAGGAGCAAGGTCCCCCGCAGCCAGGGCTGCAGTAGAGATTCCTCTCCCAGCCGACTGGGACTAGGTAATGGACCTTTTACATGTCCTCACAACTTCAGCATTGTGCATGTAAACACAAAATAAATCATGTATTCACTCTATACGAGGAAAAATAGATTTGTAATTTGCTAGCAACGCACATAGTAACTAAGTAACTGCCTAAATGAACAGTGTATTACCTACACACTGGATACACATACATAACAGACAGCACATGTATGCTGATCAATAGGATACCACACACATGCTGTCGAGGGCCATGTATGTGTCAAAACATGCCGGTGATATGCCCAAAGTCATCATTGTGCACTTCTATCAATCTAGTGATAACCTTATATACAGTACACCAAGTGTGTCCTTTGAAGCTCAGATACACTATCTTGGTTTTCCCGGTCATAAACACAAAACAAGGAAACACAAACACAAAAGATAAGCCTTGAATGCAAGGATACCCACATAGTAAGGTTATGACGCACCAATGGACCCTTTGAACTCAAACGGGGGCAGCAGGTAGCCTTACGGTTAAGAGCGTTGGGCTGTAACCGAAAGGTCACTGGTTTGAATCTCCGAGCCGACTAGGTGAAAAATCTGTCGACGTGCCCTTGAGCAAGGCACTCTGGATAAGAGCTTCTGCTAAATGACTAAAATGTAAATACTGAATGGCAAAATACTGAATAACAAAATACTGAATAGTAAAATACTGAATATCAAAATACTGAATGGTAAAACACTGAATAACAAAATACTGAATGTGAAAAGGCAAGGTCCCTTGGAAAGAGGGGTGAATGGTAAGCGCCCGTCTTTCATCTTCTATGGACTGTAGCTGTCTCTCAGGGTTAGCAGTTAAGAAGAAAACAATGTTTTGGGAGGGGTCTCTCATCCAAGCATGTCACATCATTGGGGTGGCCCCTCTTTCGGGATGAGCCTCTGTAGGTCAAGCTCTGTCATCAGCAGCCCAGCTTATGTCCTTCCTTCCAGTCAGACTGAGTCACTGTGTCACGATCGTCGTAAGAACACTCGGACCAAAGCGCAGCGTGAAATCGGTTTGACATTTTTTATTGTGAACCGCACAACAAAACAATAAACGAAACAAAAACACAGTGGAGAAATGGCTGCCTAAATATGATCCCCAATCAGAGACAACGATAAACAGCTGCCTCTGATTGGGAACCATACCAGGCCAACATAGAAATACACAACCTAGATTACCCACCCTAGTCACACCCCGACCTAACCAAAATAGAGAATAAAAAGGCTCTCTATGGTCAGGGCGTGACAGTACCCCTGCCAAAGGTGCGGATTCTGGCTGCAAAACCTGACTCTATAGGGGAGGGTCCGGGTGGGCATCTAGCATCGGTGGCGGCTCCGGTGCGGGGCGAAGTACCCACTCCGCTCGCGGATCCGGCCCTGGACCTGGGCTGAACACTGTGCCTGGACTGGACACCGGCGCAGAGGAAGGCTCCTGCCTTGGAGCTGGACTGGACACCGGGTCTAGACTGGACATCGGTGCAGAGGAAGGCTCCTGCCTTGGAGCTTGACTGGGGAGACGCACTGGAGGCCTGATGCGTGGAGCCGGCACAGGTGGCACCGGACTGGTGACACGCACTTCAGGGAGAGTGCGGGGAGCTGGCACAGGACGCACCGGACTGGGGAGGCGCACCGAAGGCCTGGTGCGTGGAGCTGGCACCGAACTGGGGAGACGCACTTCAGGGCAAGTGCGAGGAGCAGGCAAAGGACGTACCGGACTGGGGAGACGTACTGGAGACCTGGTGCGTGGAGCCGGCACAACTGGTACCGAACAGATGACAACCTCCGCACGGCGAGTGCGGGGAGCTAGCACAGGACGTACTGGGCTGTGGAGGCGCACTGGAGACCTGGTGCATAGAGCCGGCACAAATTGTACCGGAACTATGACACACTCCGCACGGCGAGTGCATGGAGCTAGCACAGGACGTACTGGGCTGTGGAGGCGCACTGGAGACATGGTGCGTGGAGCTGGCACAGATTTCACCAGACTGATCGCATGCTCCTCATACGGGGAGCTGACTCCCTCCCTCCAATTTCTCCATCCTCTCCCAGACGGGCTCTGGTTCACTCCCTGGCTCTGCCACCCACCCCGCGTGCCCCCCCCAAAAACAATTTTGGTCTGTCTTTTGGGCTTTCTTTGTGGCCGCGAACCCCAGCGTTGTCGCTGTCCTCCCTTCTCTCCTTGCATCTGCCCCCAAGGAAGGCTACCCTGTCCTGCCAGGATTTCCACCCAAGTCCAGGATCCCTTCCCATCCAAGATCTCCTCCCAAGTCCAGGATACCTTCTCCTCCTGGGCACGCTGCTTAGTCCTGGTGTGGTGGGATCTTCTGTCACGATCGTCGTAAGAACACTCGGACCAAAGCGCAGCAGGAAATCGGTTCGACATTGTTTATTAAGTGAACCGCACAACAAAACAATACAGAATAAACTAAACGTGACGTTCTGGAGTGCTCACTGGCTAAAAAATATATATATATATCCCACAGAAACACAGTGGGAAAATGTCTGCCTTAATGTGATCCCCAATCAGAGACAACGATAAACTGCTGCCTCTGATTGGGAACCATACCAGGTCAACATAGAAATACACAACCTAGATTACCCACCCTAGTCACACTCTGACCTAACCAAATAGAGATAAAAAGCCTCTCTATGGTCAGGGCGTGACACACTGGCCCTGTCCTATTGCTTTGTTTGATTGGTCTGTGTATTTCATCGACCAAACAGCTCCCCCCATCTTAGCTTCTTGTCTGTCCGTCTGTCCGTCTGTCTGTCTGTCTGTCCGTCCGTCCGTCCGTCCTGAATTGGGAAGGCCGCCTTTTTTTACATCAGTAAATTGACAATTAGACGTTGCAATGTTTTTAAGTTTGTATTTTTGTCTTCTTCTGAATCATTTTCAGTTCATATTTTTTGTTATAATTGACTATAATGGTTTGTCTTTCTTTGGTGTTTTTACCATATCTTTATTTTTATACCCTCTTTTAATTCTTAATTGTTTTCTTTGTTTTTATATTGTGTATTAACTCTGTTTATCTGTTGTAAGCTACAGTCATACCAATCGTCTTTTCATTGACAACCTAATCCTTGTCACAAAATAACAAAAACATTTAAAAATGGACTTGCGCTAACTTAAGTTCTAAAATTTAACCTGATGTCCAGCAGACCCACCACCACGTCCCAGAGTCCTCCTTCCCCTCACCCCCTCCCCTCTCTTATTCCAGTCCCCAACCCCAGCCCAACCCCAGGCATCACCTCACTAACCCCAAACCTGTGTTCTACTGCCCTACTGACAGCCAGGCTGTGTGGTAAAGCTCTTGTTCCTGGTACTCCTCTCTCCTCCTACCACATGCTAGCGAGGAGCCGTATCCCCCGGCCCAGCATGAGTCAGGGCTGCAGCAGGGAAACCTCTAGGGAAAGCAGCCGAGACACCAGCCCTGCTCGGGGTTTCAAGCCTCTTGGTGAGTACCACGACCAACCGGACACCAGGAGGCCTCCCGTAAGCAGCAAGGCCCACTAGTACCCACTCCTCAGCCCCCGCCTCTAAACCCCTACTCTCTGTCCCAGCCTCCCTGTACACCCCAGGATGTCTAGATAGAAGATCCCCCTCTAGAACTTCTCTTGCCTTCTCTGATCTACTCTGCCTGCACTAACCCTCTCAAAGTTTCTGGAATATAATCACTGCGCTGTCTTGTTTGTGTCTGTCTTGTTGGGAATTCTCCAAGTCTTATGCTATATAAGTATTTGTGTGCCTTTGTATGTGTAATATAATGACCAGCAACGTGGAAAGATCACGAAAATCTCTGGATGTTCTAGGATTCTGTTTTTGGTCCAATGAAAAATGATTTGGCACATCTCATAATAAATATAAAACAAGAGGCAGAATAGGTAGTGACTACAGTAAACAGTGTAATGTATGTGTCATCGTATTCAATGTCCATAGCTGACCTGCTTCTCAGCTCTCTCCTGTGCTCCTGCCACATCTCAGGAAATGACACAACTTTGTCACTGCTTTGTCATGGGGGACAACAACAAGAGGGACAAAGTGGGATACATGAGGGATACTCGCCCCTCCTATCCTATGACTGTTGTAGATGTGGTTGGTTGCTCATAATCATAGTGGATTAATGCAGCCAGGCGCTGAGACTGATTCAAGTACAGAGGACGGTACCTGTTGCGTTTGTGTCACTAACGCCCCGGGTGTCATCCACCCCTCCTGTCCCTTGCAGCCTCCCGACGTACTTCCCGCTCTACCAGTGCCCTATCCACGGCTGACCCCCACGGCCAGTCAGGTGACCTGCATGCCCCACCCTCTCATTTCCACATTTAGCGATTATGCCAGCATGAGTCCATACATGTTGCTGTGAGGGCTGTGCCCACCCTGCCACAGGATGCAATATTTTGTTCAAACTTTTGAGGAGGAGATCTGTAAGCGTGCTGCTTTGTCATATTATGTGTCGTTATCATCTGCTTCAATATGATGTTTTGTGATTTTCTTTTAAAAAGCTTGTGTTACTGTGTAATCAAAAGGCCTGTCCCCATCTGTATGATTTTCTCCTTGTTAGTGACTTTTTGGACATTGTATGATGTATTTGTACTTCAGTGTATTGAGTATCTCATATAAGAGTTGTTTATTTCCCCGTTTGCAAGTCTCAGTTTCTTTTCTCTTCATTTCAAATGAGCACTAATCATTCTCTGGTGATTTCTGTTGGTGTCATCTTTTTCACTATTCATCTTTTACATATCACTCAAGCTTTCTGGTGTTTTAGTTTTTTATATATTTTTGGTGTATGGTCTGTAAACCCCATCATATTGCCTTTTGTCTCCCTAGAGCAAGATCCCATTGACTTTCTCTTGTGTTACTCCACTCACCCCCCTCTCCTCTCCCCCCAGATCGGTTTGGTTTGATTCACCAGGACCGTATCTCTGCCTCAGTAAATGCCATGAGAGTCCTCAACACTGGCACTGAGGTGGAGGCTGCTGTGGCTGATGCACTGGTAAGTTACCAATCAACTTTTACCAGCTGCCAGTTCTGAAGACAGTTTGTCTTAAGGTAGAGTTACACTTAGTCAGTCCCTCATTAAGGCATGCCAGTTAATCGCTGAGGACTTGATGTGGAAACCATATGCATTTTAAGTCTGTGTTTAGATGTTTACTGTGGGCCCTCCTAAAAATGAATGAATCCCAGTTTTTTTTTTTTTTTTTGTCAGAAAATAAAACTGCATTGAGTAGTAAAATGTAATGAGATGAAATGAAGCCTGTGTTTGTGTATGGAAATCAGAATGTCAGTATATATTTCAATAAGAAAGACTTTGACTGCAAGAAAGTCAACATTGTTACCATGTAGATAAAAACATGTCTTATCTTATTCCCAAGCAGGACTGCAGTCATGATATTTTCCCTCTAAAATATCCCTCTTTCTCTTTCCTGCTTGGTTGCCTGTAACTTCAGCTGTTAGGAGACTCCAGAAATAATAAGGTAGTTGTCCAATTCGTGTACCGTTTGTTTATTCATTCTATTCACTAATCAACAAAAATGTACCATCACTAAATGTTGCTATTTGGCCAAAAGCAATTGCTGGCAGATTTTAGTTTATTATTCAATAAAATATTATTAACAATAGGCATTCTTATAACATTATTTAATCATCTCTCTGCATGTTCATATCAATCATGAAAAATCAACAGTTGGAACAAATTGCATGGCTACCTCATTCATTGTGAATGGCATCGTATCGTAGCCCATTAAATCCTACTTCCTGGTTGAGTTTGAGTGACAAAGTGACCAGAGGTCTAGCTTGCCTGTCCCACTTCTCTCCTGGTCCTGTGAACAATGACCTCACCATTACCCATCCCTTCCCATTCTCTCCGAACAGAGGAAGCCAATGAGGCGGCGGTATGAGTCTCCGGGTATCTATTCTGACGACGATGCTAACAGCGACGCATCCAGTGCATGCTCAGAGCGCTCATACGGGTCCAGGAACGGAGGTATGTGGTCCTGTGTTGTTACTGAGTTGGTAAGAACATGGAACTAGCAACATACGGGTAGTGGGTTCGAATCCTGATAGATTCACATAGACTAAAATGTATGCACTTGGATAAAAGCATCTTCTGAATGGTATATATATATTATTATCTAGGTATCCCTCACTACCTGCGTCAAACGGAGGATGTGGCGGAGGTGCTAAACCACTGTGCCAGCTCCAACTGGTCAGAGAGGAAGGAGGGTCTGCTGGGTCTGCAGAACCTACTCAAGAACCAAAGAATACTCAGGTGGGTGCGGGGCCAGGGGGGTGGACTTTTTGGAAGTCATGTCACTGTAACTATGCTGATCTGCTCCTACCTCTGTCATGTAGGGTTCACTAAGTATTTTCTATGCATTGCTGTCTTTTTCGATGGCATTCGAGATAGTAGAATTGTTGTTAAGAATGTTCTGCCAGCTGTGGATAGGGTTTGAAGTAGTCTTGATTCTTTTTCATATATAAATTAGAATTTCCTTTTTGAAATTGTTCAACTTTTAAAGAGGATATCCTGTCAAGGAGAGTCCAGCAGGGTGTTTATTTTCATAGCTTTCCTTAATTGAGGGAGAAATGACTGGTCACGAGGACCCTGCAGCTATAATGCCCCCCGTCAGGTGGTAAAGTGAAAGATGAGTTTCAGAGGAGTCAGATTGTGAGACGAGGCCATTTGTCTGCCTGCTCTCCCTGTGAGGGCAGCAACATTGTCTCCAGAAGGAGCTGCTTTAAATCAAGCCTCTCTGACATCTATTAGTGATGTCTGCCTGTGTTTACTAATGTCTGCCGGTGGATGCTGTTTGTGTGTTGCAGCCGAGTGGAGCTGAAGAGACTATGTGAGATCTTCAGCAGGATGTTTGCAGATCCACACAGCAAGGTAGGTGACAGGATGTTCACCTGTGTTGTTTGAACGTTTCATATCAATACATTGACACACTCACTCATAACTTTTACTTTTGACATTCAAAAACCCATTGCTTTGCAGTGATTTGTCTGAAAACTAATTGAGTGTTTTGTTGCATGGTCTGCTTTGGTGTGGATTTTAACAACAGAGAGTAAGTGTGTGTTTTTATTATTTCAATTTTCTACTGTACAGACACCTATTGCCTGTGTTGTTACTTTTATAAAGGTGCTGTGTGTGTGTGTGTGTGTGTGTGTGTGTGTGTGTGTGTGTGTGTGTGTGTGTGTGTGTGTGTGTGTGTGTGTGTGTGTGTGTGTGTGTGTGTGTGTGTGTGTGTGTGTGTGTGTGTGTGTCCCTCAGGTGTTTAGTATGTTTCTGGAGACTCTGTTGGACTTTATCTTGGTGCATAGAGAAGACCTGCAGGACTGGCTGTTTGTCCTGCTCACCCAGCTACTGAAGAAGATGGGAGCTGACCTGCTGGGGTCTGTCCAGGCCAAGGTCCAGAAGGCTCTGGACATCACCAGGTATGGACCTCTACATCCCCCCTCCGATTACATCTCTAAACATTTTCACGCAATGCCGACCCAAACCAAACTGTGCTTTGCTTGGATATTGTCTTTTTACATAGCTTTTAAACATTGTTTGAGCACTTGAGGGTTTCTCATGAAACCAGTTTTAAAATGTCTATAGCAAAATGAGTTACAAAACCATGGTCAACTGTCATTCTGAGGACTAAGATGTCTAGTTTTTGGGAAAGTGTCTCATTTTAAATACATTTTACATTTTCGCCTGAATTTTGTACATTTGCACACATTCAGATTCTCAGGTCATTTTATGAAAAACATAATTTACAAAACCAAACTTGTTTGAATAAAACACAAAATACTGTGTTTTGCTGTAGTTTGTCCATAAATCATCAAATGTTTATATTTACATTCAACTATAATACAGTTGAAGTCGGAAGTTTACATACACAGGTTGGAGTCATTAAAACTTATTTTTCAACCACTCCACAAATTTCTTGTCAACAAACTATAGTTTTGGCAAGTCGGTAAGGACATCTACTTTGTGCATGACAGAATTCATTTTTTCAACAATTGTTTACAGACAGGTTATTTCACTTATAATTCACTGTATCACAATTCCAGTGGGTCAGAAGTTTACATACACTAAGTTGACTGTGCCTTTAAACAGCTTGGAAAATTCCAGAAAATTATGTCATGGCTTTAGAAGCTTCTGTTAGGCTAATTGACATCATTTGAATCAATTGGAGGTGTACCTGTGGATGTATTTCATGGCCTACCTTCAAACTCAGTGCCTCTTTGCTTGACATCATGGGAAAATCAAAATAATTCAGCCAAGACCGCAGAAATAATTTGTAGACCTCCACAAGTCTGGTTCATCCTTGGGAGCAATTTCCAAATGCTTGAAGGTACCACTTCATCTGTTCAAACAATAGTACGCAAGTATAAACACCATGGGACCACGCAGCTGTCATACCGCTCAGGAAGGAGACGCATACTTTCTCCTAGAGATGAACGTACTTTGGTGAGAAAAGTGCAAATGAATCCCAGAACAACAGCAAAGGACCTTGTGAAGATGCTGGAGGAAACGGTGCAAAAGTATCTATATCCATAGTAAATAAGTCCTATATCGACATAACCTGAAAGGCCGCTCAGCAAGGAAGAAGCCACTGCTCCAAAACCACCATAAAAAAGCCAGACTACGGTTTGCAACTGCACATGGGGACAAATATCGTACTTTTTGGAGAAATGTCCTCTGATCTGACGAAACAAAAATAGAACTGTTTGGCCATAATGACCATCGTTATGTTTGCAGGAAAAAGGGGAGGCTTGCATGCTGAAGAATACCATCCAAACCGTGAAGCACGGGGGTGGCAGCATCATGTTGTGGGGGTCCTTTGCTGCAGGAGGGACTGGTGCACTTCACAAAAATAGATGAGGAAGAAAAATGATGTGGATATATTGAAACAACATCTCAAGACTAGAGGTCGACCGATTATGATTTTTCAACGCCGATACCAATTATTGGAGGACCAAAAAAAGCCGATACCAATTAATCAGCTGATGTTTATATATTTGTAATGAAGACAATTACAACAATACTGAATTAACACTTTTTTAAATGTATTTTTATTGTTTTGGAATTTCACCCCTTTTTCTCCCCAATTTTGTCGTATCCAATCATTTTAGAAGCTACTATCTTGTCTCATCGCTACAACTCCCGTACGGGCTCAGGAGAGACTAATGTTGAAAGATACACAACCCAACCAAGCTGCACTGCTTGGTGCGTATCCAACCCGGAAGCCAGCCGCACCAATGTGTCGGAGGAAACACCGTGCACCTGGCAACCTTGGTTAGCGCGCACTGTGCCACAGGAGTCCCTGGTGCGCAATGAGACAAGGACATCCCTACCGGCCAAGCCCTCCCTAACCCGGACGAAGCTAGGCCAATTGTGCGTCACTCCACGGACCTCCCGGTCGCGGCCGGTTACGACAGAGCCTGGGCGCGAACCCAGAGTCTCTGATGGCACAGCTGGCGCTGCAGTACAGCCCCCTTAACCACTGCACCACCCGGGAGGCCCTACACTTTTATTTTAACTTCATATAATACATCAAGAAAATCCATTTAGTCTCAAATAAGTAATGAAATATGTTCAATTTGGTTTAAATAATGGAAAAACACAGTGTTGGAGAAGAAAGTAAAAGTGCAATATGTGCCATGTAAAAAAGCTAACATTTTCAGTTCCTTGCTCAGAACATGAGAACATGCTGGTGATTCCTTTTTAAGTGAGTCTTCAATATTCCCAGGTAAGAAGTTTTAGGTTGTAGTTTTTATAGGAATTATAGGACTATTTCTCTCTATACCATTTGTATTTCATTAACCTTTGAATATGTTATGTTCTTATTGGCACTTTAGTATTGCCAGCCTAATCTCGGGAGTTGATAGGCTTAAAGTCATAAACAACTCAATGCTTGAGGCACAGCGAAGAGCTGCTGGCAAACGCAGGAAAGTGCTGTTTGAATGAATGCTTACGAACCTGCTGCTGCCTACCATCGCTCAGTCAGACTGCTCTATTAAATATCAAATCATAGGCTTAATTATAATATAATAACACACAGAAATACAAGCCTTAGGTTATTAACATGGTCAAATCCGGAAACTATAAAAACGTTTATTCTTTCGCTGAAATATGGAACCGTTCCGTATTTTATAGAACGGGCGGCATCCATAAGTCTAAATGTTGTGTTACATTGAAGGTTGTGCAATGTTATGTCATAATTATGTAAAATTCTGGCAAATTAATTACGGTCTTTGTTAGGAAGAAATGGACTTCACACAGTTCGCAACGAGCCAGGCGGCCCAAACGGCTGCATATACCCTGACTCTGCTTGCACAGAACGCAAGAGAAGTGACACAATTTCCCTAGTTAAAAGAAATTCATGTTAGCAGGCAATATGAACTAAATATGCAGGTTTAAAAATGTTTACTTGTGTATTGATTTTATGAAAGGTATTGATGTTTATGGTTAGGTACACATTGGTGCAACGACAGTTGTTAAATCATCACCCGTTTGGCGAAGTAGTCTGTCATTCGATGATAAATTAACAGGCACCGCATTGATTATATGCAACGCAGGACACGCTAGATAAACTAGTAATATCATCAACCATGTGTAGTTAACTAGTGATTAAGTTAAGATTGATTTGTTTTTATAAGATAAGTTTAATGCTAGCTAGCAACTTACGCGAGTGCAGCAAGGAGCCAAGGTAACAGGTGGTCAGCCTGCCACAGAGTCTCCTCGTGGAGTGCAATGTAATTGGCCACAATCGGCCATTCCGATTAATCAGTCGACCTCTACTCAAGACATCAGTCAGGAAGTTAAAGTTTGGTCGCAAATGGGTCTTCCAAATGGACAATGACCCCAAGCATACTTCCAAAGTTGTGGCAAAATGGCTTAAGGACAACAAAGTCAGGGTATTGGAGTGGCCATCACAAAGCCCTGACCTCAATCCCATAGAAGATTTGTAGGTAGAACTGAAAAAGCGTGTGCGAGAAAGGAGGCCTACAACCTGACTCAGTTACATCAGCTCTGTCAGGAGGAATGGGCCAAAATTCACCCAACCTATTGTGGGAAGCCTGTGGAAGGCTACCCGAAACGTTTGACCCAAGTGAAACAATTTAAAGTCAATGCTACTGAATACTAATAGAGTGTATGTAAACTTCTGACCCGCTGGGAATGTGATGAAAGAAATAAAAGCTGAAATAAATCATTTTCTCTACTATTATTCTGACATTTCACATTGTTAAAATAAAGTGGTGACCCTAACTGACCTAAGCCAGGGAATTTTACCTAGGATTACATGACAGGAATTGTGAAATACTGAGTTTAAATGTATTTGGCTAAGGTGTATGTAAACTTCTGACTTCAACTGTATGTATTACGTATAAACATAGGTAATGAGACATGTCCAGACACTATCACTTATTCAAGTTCCTGTAAAAACTAAAAGTTGTATTCACCCATGATTCATCACCTAGAGCAATAGTACTTAGATGAGCAAAATTAAGTAAATTAATTAGCTTACAGTATATGCCTTAAAAATTAGGTTCTTATTCTCAAACACCCCCTTTAACCCACTTGGCCTTCTCATTATGGAAATGGCTAAAGAGTTTTAATTGGGAAAAAGTCCAATTGAATTGTTACATTTTTTGTATAATTTCATTTGAAATATTTTTTTTGTTCAGTGTTATGTTTGACTCACACCTTTTCATTAGGTGAGCAATGTAAAATGTTTTTTGGACTTCGAAAATTGTTACGTAGTGATCATTTTGTGAAAATGCTGGTAAAATCGATAATATCTGATCAAAAAACATAATTATGAAATAGAGAAGTACAGATCCTATTTTTTTGGATTCAAGAGGACATTTTGTAAATGGACAGTTTGGTAAGAATTACCCAACTATGGTGGATGTGTAACCAGGCCACCTCAGTAGAGTTTGATTTCATCAAATCAAATGTATTTGTCACATACACATAGTTAGCAGATGTTAATGCAAGTGTAGCGAAATGCTTGTGCTTCTAGTTCCGACCATGCAGTAATATCTAACAAGTAATATAACCTAACAATTTCACAACAACTACCTTATACACACAAGTGTAAAGGAATTAATATGAATATGTACATAAAAATATATAAATGAGTGATGGCCGAACGGCATAGGCAAGATGGTATAGAGAAGATATAGATGGCAGTAGATGATATAGAGTACAGTATATACATATGAGATGAATAATATAGGGTATGAAAACATATAAAGCGGCATTGTTTAACCTCTAGGGTATGTGGGACGCTAGCGTCCCACCTGGCCAACATCCAGTGAGATTGCAGAGCGCCAAATTCAAATACAGAAATACTCATTATACAAATTCAGAAAAGATACAACTAACTTCTTATGAATCCAACCACGGTGTCAGATTTAAAAAATGCTTTACGGCGGAAGCATACCTTACAATTATTTGAGAACATAGCTCAGCAGACAAATCATTACAAACAGTAACCAGCCAAGTAGAAGAGTTACACAAGTCAGAAATAGAGATAAAATGAATCACTTACCTTTGATGATCTTCATATGTTTGCACTCAGAAGACATTCATTTTTTCAATAAATGTTCCTTTTGTTCAATAAAGTCTCTCTTTATATCTGAAAACCTACGTTTTGTTCGCATGTTTTCTTCAGTAATCCACAGGCACAAACGCAGTCACAACAGGCAGACAAAAAAATCCAAATTGTATCCGTAAAGTTCATAGAAACATGTCAAACGATGTTTATATTCAATCATCAGGTTGTTTGTAGCCGAAATAATCAATAATATTTCAACCGGACAATAACGTTGTCTATATAAAAGGTAAACAAGAAAGGCACTCTCTCTGGTCGCTGTGACACGGCAGGGTCCACTCATTCAGACAGCTCTTACTCCCTAATTTTTCAGAATACAAGCCTGAAACAATTTCTAAAGACTGTTGACATCTAGTGGAAGGCATAGGAACTGCAATTTAGGGCCTAATAAATGGATACTGTAATGGCATTGAATAGAAAACTACAATAACAAGTGAGTTAGAGTGTTTTCTATCCAAATCTACTGATGATATGCATATCCTATCTTCTGGGCCTGAGTAGAAGGCAGTTTCATTTGGGCATGCTTTTCATCCAAAATTCCAAATGCTGCCCCCTACCCTAGGGATATTAAAATGGCTAGTGATACATTACATCAAGATGGCAGATGCAGTAGATGGTATAGCGTAAAGTATATACATATGAGATGAGTAATGTAGGGTATGAGAACATTATATTAAGTGGCATTGTTTAAAGTGGCTAGTGATCCATTTAATTACATCAAGACGCAGTAGATGGTATAGAGTACAGTATATACATATGAGATGAGTAATGTAGGGTGTGTAAACATTATATAAAGTGGCTAGTGATAAATTGATACATCAATTTTTCCATTATTAAAGTGGCTAGAGTTGAGTCAGTATGTTGGCAGCAGCCACTCAATGTTAGTGATGGCTGTTTAACAGTCTGATGGCCTTGAGATAGAAGCTGTTTTTCAGTCTCTAGGTCCCAGCTTTGATGCACCTGTACTGACCTCGCCTTCTGGATGGTAGCGGGGTGAACAGGCAGTGGCTCGGGTGGTTGTTGTCCTTGATGATCTTTCTGGCCTTCCTGTGACATCGGGAGGGCAGGTAGTAACTTTTAGTGTTTTCTGTTTTGTTCTCCTTAGGGAGTCTTTTCCGTTTGATCACCAGTTCAACATCCTGATGAGGTTCATTGTTGACCAGACACAGACACCCAACCTCAAGGTACAGTTTGCATAGAATGTTACCTAGCTAGATGATTTTCTGTTTGTTTTAGGGATTGGCTCAGGGTCTAAGAGTTTATGATTTCAAATACCAGTAGACACAGTGCCATGATGATATTGTCAAATATTTTAAAAGTAAACTTGCTAAATGCCTGTGTGAATCATGTAGCTTAACACTCTGTGTGAATCATGTAGCATAACACTGTGTGAATCATGTAGCTTAACACTCTGTGTGAATCATGTAGCATAACACTGTATGAATCATGTAGCTTAACACTCTGTGTGAATCATGTATCTTAACACTGTATGAATCATGTAGCTTAACACTGTATGAATCATGTAGCTTAACACTCTGTATGAATCATGTAGCTTAACACTCTGTATGAATCATGTAGCTTAACACTCCGTATGAATCATGTAGCTTAACACTGTGTGAATCGTGTAGCTTAACACTTTGTGTGAATCGTGTAGCTTAACACTCTGTGTGAATCGTATAGCTTAACACTCTGTGTGAATCGTGTATGTGTGAATCGTGTAGCTTAACACTCTGTGTGAAACGTGTAGCTTAACACTGTGTGAATCATGTAGCTTAACACTGTGTGAATCATGTAGATTAACAGTCTGTGTGAATCATGTAGCTAAATACTGTGTGAATCTTGAAGCTAAACCATGTGTGTATCATGCAGGTGAAGGTGGCCATTCTGAAGTACATAGAATCACTGGCAAGACAGATGGATCCGACAGACTTTGTCAACTCCAGTGAAACCCGACTGGCTGTATCTCGCATCATTACCTGGACCACAGAGCCCAAGAGCTCCGACGTCAGGAAGGTGCAGTGCCTATAGAAAGTCTACAACCACTTGAAATGTTTTCACATGTTGTTGCGTAACAAATTGGGATGGAACTAGGTTTAATTGTAATTTTTTGTCATTGATCTACACAAAACACTCATAATGTCAAAGTGAAGAAAAAAAATCTACACATTTTATAAATTAATTCAAATTAAATAACTAAAATATAGTTGTTGCATAGGTATTCACCCACTTTGTCGAGGCAAGGCTAAGTTATTCAGAAGTTAACTTTGGCTTAACAAGTCACATAATAAGTTATATGGATTCACTCTGTGTGAAATAATAGGGGTTGACATGATTTTTAATGACTACCTCTTCTTTTGTCCCCCATACAACATCTGTAAGGACCCTCAGTCAAGTATTGAATTTCAAGCACAAATTCAACTACAGACCAGGGAGCTTTTCGTAAGCATACAGAAGGGCTTTGATTGGTAGATGGGTTACAATAACAAATTAGACATTGAATATCTCGTAAAGCATGGGCAAGTTAATAATTATGCTGTGGATGCAGTATTAAACCACCCAGACACATGGGTGGTTTAATACAGTCGTCCTCCTGAACTGGACGATTGCAGTCGTCCTCCTGAACTGAGCTGCAGGACAGGAAGGAAACATGCTTAGGGATGTCACCATGAGGCCATTGGTGATTTTAAACAGCTACAGAGTTCAATGGCTGGGATGGGATATAATTGAGGATAGATCAACAACATTATAGTGACGCCACAATAATGACCTAAATGACAGAGGGAAAGGAATAATTACAAATAAACAGAATGAAAATATTCTAAAACATGTTAATGTATGAAACAACAATTAACATGTTTTGGAATATTTCCATTTGTGTTTATTTGTAATTATTAATTTATCTCTGTCATTTAGGTCATTATTGTGGTGTCACTATAAAGTAATACACTGTTTGGCCTAAGTGCAAAGTCTTATGTTTGGGGCAAATCCAGCACATCACTGAGAAACGGCCTCCATCATGTTATGGGTATGCTTGTCATCAGCAAGGACTAGGGAGTTTTTTTTAGGATAAAAAGAAACTGAATAGAGCTTAGCACAGGCAAAAGCCCAGAGGAAAACCTGGTTCAGTCTGCTTTCCACCAGACACTGGGAGAGGAATTCACCTTTCAGCAGGACAATAACCAAAAACACAAAGCCAAATCTACACTGAAGTTGCTTACCGAGAAGACTGGGAATGTTCCTGAGTTGCGAAGTTACAGTTTTGACTTAAATCTACTTGGCAGTCTATGGCAAGACTTGAAAATGGCTGTCTAGCCATGCTCCCCAACACCTTGACAGAGCTTGAAGAATTCTGAAAAGAGTAATGGGCAAATATTGCACAATACAGGTGTGCAAAGCTCTTATGAGACTTACCCAGGAAGAATCACAGCTTTAATCGCTGACAAAGGTGTTTCTAACATTTATTGACTATGGGGAGGTTGAATACTTATAATTAAGGTATATTAGTGTTTTATTTTTCATTAATCAAAAAAATGAAATAACCTTTTGACTTTGACAGTACGAAGTGTTTTGTATAGATCGTTGACAGAAAATGACAGTTAAATCCATTTTAATCCCACTTTGTAACACAATAAAATGTGAAGAAATCCAAGGGGGTTGTAGACTCTATAGGCACTGTATGTCTCAGTGGAAAGTAGGACCTACTAGTTAGGGCATAGTCCCAAGGGCCTGCTCAATAAATACCATCTGAATAACATGCTCTCTAGGCAGAAAACAACGATAATACTGCAATGCTAATAGTACAGCAGCTAGATTACTTCCTCAGCTTTACTTTTTTTTTAGGATTGGTTCGCTTTGATTAAGTCGGTCATCAGTTGTTGTTAACTATTAGCAAAACTCAGACACCCTCCTTTAGAAGAAATGCATTCAACAGTTTTTAAATGTTATCCATATTAAAATGTAGCTATCGATACACAGGGATTTACGTCATTTGAATTACTACAGATTTTATGTTTGTATTTGTTTATGTTCTTATTAACTGTGTTGGCAATGAATCCATGTTCCACCAGAAATGACCTGGTGATAAGACTCTGCTATCTCTCTGTTCTGTGGCAGGACGTGTGTTCACTCTTGGGTTGTTTGTTTTTCCACCACTGCTAGTTCCAATTTAAGTCCTCAACTAGTTTTTAACACAGGACGTACCATACACTGTAGGGTATTAAAAACAGCTAGCCTAAAAATAATCTTTAAAGGAATGGGAAATAAATATTATTTTCATGCTTTTAATTGTTTTATAATAGAAACAAACTTTATATACCCCACTTGCATCCCACAGGAGGACCCTGTTAACAGCTATAACCTTGTCTATGTTTATAGTAGTGTACTCCTATAAACATCTGCTTTCCTTTGTCAAAACTACAATACCCATAATTCTACCTCCCTGCCACTGTGCCCCAGACCCTTCATAACTGGGTGGTGGAGGAGCTATCAGGCAGGTCCAGTACTACAGCCTTACTGTCCCAGCAGGCCGGGGAGGGGCAACTGGAAGAGAGGTGTAAGCAGGTAGTGCCTCATCAACCAATCACTGTCCACCGCCAAGCACGCACCGCCTGCCGAGCTGCACAGATGCCTAGCTGCCTCAAAGAGTGTGAAATGATCTCAAGTGTGGCCTTGCCTTTTTTACCTCACCTTCACGCTCTAGCCCTTTCTACTGCTCGCTTTAACCTACAGTAGCTATGCCTTGCGAATTTGATTCTGGATAAATGGGCAGGTTTGAAAGTAAAACTGCCGTTGTTCGCCAACAGAACACTACTACAACACAACAAAGAATTTATGTCATTAGGTCTCAGGAGTATGTGAATGGATAGTTGCTTTGTTTGTTCGAAGTTCTACCGACCGATATCATCGCTGAATAACGATGTGAAAACTTGAATGCTATTTTCCCTTTTGTTCTGTGCCTAACACATTGTCTGTTTTGAACCACATTAACAGCCTCTACATATGCATGCTGACATGGTCGTTTCTAGTAGAAAGAATTACTTTAATTATTTAAAATGGTTTTGTATTAATTAAGGTAATGTCTCAGTCCTTGTTATAAGCAATGTCTAACCTGCTAGAACTAAGTACTTGTGAATTTAATATTTTGTTTTTAAAGCATGATGTCACTCACCACAAATGTATATTACAGCAGAAGTTGCAAAAACATGTTTGATAATGTGATCAACTGTGATTTAGATGTTTGGACTGTTTCTCTGTACTGTTTTATTCAGTATATAACACTACAGACACAGCAGTTTCAAGGTGTACATCCAAGTCTCTCCACTGGTATGGTTAGCTGACAAATTAATTTTAGTTCCTAGAGGAGCAAAGAGCTTCCCTGTAAGAATACATAACCCACTATTGACTATATGTCCCTGTTCCCCCTATCTATCCCCCATGTAGCCATAACCCACTATTATCTATGTCCCTGTTCCCCCTATCTGTCCCCCATGTAGCCCCTAACCCACTATTATCTATGTCCCTGTTCCCCCTATCTGTCCCCCATGTAGCCCCTAACCCACTATTGGCTATATGTCCCTGTTCCCCCTATCTGCCCCCCTTGTAGCCCATAACCCACTATTATCTATGTCCCTGTTCCCCCTATCTGTCCCCCAGACAGTCCATAACCCACAATTGACTACTGTATGTCCCTCTGCCCCCCAGGCAGCCCAGGTTGTGCTGATCTCTCTGTTTGAGCTGAACACTCCAGAGTTCACCATGCTGCTGGGAGCCCTGCCCAAGACCTTCCAGGACGGGGCCACCAAGCTGCTCCAGAACCACCTGAAGAACTCCAGCAACACCAGCAGCGTGGTAAATGAGTACAACCAGGGATAAAAGGGAGGGGGATCTGTTTACACCAGCAGCGTGGTAAATGAGTACAACCAGGGATAAAAGGGAGGGGGATCTGTTTACACCAGCAGCGTGGTAAATGAGTACAACCAGGGATAAAAGGGAGGGGGATCTGTTTACACCAGCAGCGTGGTAAATGAGTACAACCAGGGATAAAAGGGAGGGGGATCTGTTTACACCAGCAGCGTGGTAAATGAGTACAACCAGGGATAAAAGGGAGGGGGATCTGTTTACACCAGCAGCGTGGTAAATGAGTACAACCAGGGATAAAAGGGAGGGGGATCTGTTTACACCAGCAGCGTGGTAAATGAGTACAACCAGGGATAAAAGGGAGGGGGATCTGTTTACACCAGCAGCCTTATCAATATTGGTGAGGTCATTAGTAATATTTTATTTTTGGTGCATATTTACCATTTATAAACCTGTTTGTCTCTTTCTTTCTCAGAGTTCTCCCAGCAACACTATTGGGCGGACCCCAAGCCGGCACCCCCCAAGCCGGACCAGCCCTCTCACTTCCCCAACCAACTGCTCCCATGGGGGGCTATCTCCCAGGTACGTACCCACCTTCTCTGACCTCCATCCAGAGGTGCCAGTGTCTGTTTGTCTCCTAATGCATGGCTAAACCACAGAGCGCTGCTTGACTGACTGAGGGCTTGTTCTCCTTCACCATGCATTCTAATACTCTACTCATATTAACGCATGCCAACCTCTAACCACAACTCAGACTATAGTTTATTTTTCTCTTCCCTCCTCTCTCTCTCTGCTGCACTCCTCCCTTCTTCTTTCTCTATTTTTCCTTCCTTCTTTCTCTCTCTCTCCTCTGTGTGTGTGGCCTCTTGTGTTGTTGCCCCCACCCTGTCCCGTTCTCTCCTTCTCCGCCTGTTCCTCTGTGGCCACAGTCGGTTGTGGGGTGGGTGTTGGAGTGGCGATGGGCTACCTAAGCACCCCCCTCATCCTCCTCCACCTCACTCCACCCCCGCCGGACCCGCCCTCAGGGTCCTCCGCAGAGCGTACTCTCCCAGGTAACACACCTAGGGGCGGAGCTTCAGTTCCCTAGGATGGCCAGGACAGGAAGTGACACGTCGTGCTTCTGTTGTCCTCCCAATATTTCCTCGACCAATAGGGATTGGGAACATAGGGAACAATAGGGAACATAGGGAACAATAGGGAACATTTTCCTTTTTTTTGTTGTCTCTTTTTGCACTATGTTGTCAATGTTCTCTGGGGATGTATCAGTCCCTCCTAACTAATCCCTTACAAGTGACAAATTGGGTAGTTAGAACATCACACACCATCATCCATTTTCAGAGCTTTGCCCAGAATACATCTTTACCTATCTGTCTGAAGGTCATCTACTTAGCTTGCAGAAGCATTAACCTCTTGTACGGTGTCAGACTGAAACGGCAAGTGTCCCTATAAGTGTATTCATGTGTGTGTGTGCAGCTTTACTGTTTGTGTGTCTGCTGTCCTGAGGGACACTTTATATAAATCCTCTCTTCCTGTTCTGTCTCTTTAGTATGTTGGAGTATGACACAGAGAACATGAACTCTGATGAGATCTACAGCTCCCTGCGAGGGGTCACAGAGGCCATCCAGAGCTTCAGCTACCGCAGCCAGGAGGACCTCAACGAGTTGAGAGGGAAGAGGGACGATGCTGTGAGTCCCAACCTCTGCATTGGAAGTGTCCTCTCTCCTCGCTCCTTATCAAAACGAATAGGAGAATACATCCAAAGTCCCACCCCTTTCACCTCCTCCTCTAATGAATTTTGAGTAAGAGGCGAAGAGAGAGGACATGAAGACAAACAAATTGGAAAAGAGCCCAGTGCCCGTATCCACAAAGCATCTCAGAGTAGAAGTGCTGATCTAGGATCTGTCCATATAATCTTATTCCTTATGATCTAAAAGGCAAAACGGATTCTAGATCAGCACTCGTACTCTGAGATGCTTTGTGGATACTGGACCAGGACTTCATGTTGCGTTCCTATATACCTTTCTGGTTCACAGCAGGTTGGTGACCCCTTAATTGGGGAGGACAGGCACGTTGTAATGTCTGTAGCGGAATTATTAGCAAAATATTATTATGAGTCGTCCTCCCACAGCAGCCCCCACTGCCCTGGATGTCATAACCATTTCCACGTCTGAGACTAACTCTGTTCTCTCTCTCCCCCCAGGCGGGACGGGAAGGTGTGGCGCCCTCTCCATGCTCTGATGCCCGTCTGGGGCTGGATGTGGTGGAGGGTGGGCGTACGGCCCTGGATAACAAGACCTCTCTTCTCAACACCCCGTCCCCCCGCTCCTTCTCTGGGCCGCGAACCAGGGAGTTCGCCCCCTACGGATACGGAGACACCATCACCTCATCCTACGACAAGAGCGCCCTGAAGGAGGCCGTGTTTGATGACGATGTGGAGCAGTTTAGAGACTGTGAGTCACCTTTGACCTCTGCTTGAACCTTGATCCTGTGACTCCACCTCCTGCTTAGACCAAAAACATTGGGATTAGGATGGCCCTTTATCTGCAGTGAAAAGTAAGTCTGATTGTCTTCCTCGCTCCTCTCCCACTTCTTCCCTCTACAGGCCGTCGGCAGGACAGCAGTGGTGAAAACAAGATGGTGCTCTCTAAGGGCTTTGCTCCAGGTAGAGACACTACTCCATGACTATCGTTTTTTGTTTTCTAAAGTTTTTCAATGCTGTTTCCATTGCCATCCATTTCCTTGTCGCTTTTTTGTTGGTACATGGGGTTAGTAGCTAGCTAGGGCTGAGTGTTATATGAACCGGACCACTCACCCAGTCTTCTCCTCTGTCCTCTCCCCAGGTTCCCAGGACCACTCGGACCTGGTTGCAGACCTGCTGAAGGAACTGTCAAATCACAATGAACGCATGGAGGAGCGTAAAGGGGCTTTGGTGGAGCTCCTGAAGATCACCCGGGAGGACAGCCTGGCCGTGTGGGACGAACACTTCAAGACCATCCTCCTACTGCTCCTGGAGACACTGGGGGATAAAGACGTAGGGATCCTTTACTTTTACTAGTTCTGACATGACAGATAGACTGCAGCTAGTTGGAAGGTTTTACTTGCAATGATGGTGATTATTATTGTGACAAACACATTCATACATAATAATAAGACTGCATCCCCAACTACCTCACTGATTATTTGTTTAGCTGCAAATGTAAAACATTCTGAAGCTGAAAGATATGGCTTTTGGCGTGTGGGTGTGGGCTGCATGTCTGTGAGCAGGGGTGCATGTCTGTGAGCAGGGGTGCATGTCTGTGAGCAGGGGTGCATGTCTGTGAGCAGGGGTTCATGTCTGTGAGCAGGGGTGCATGTCAGTCGGCAGGGGTGCATGTCTGTGAGCAAGAATGCATGTATGGTTTGTAATGGTGGCTTGTTACCCTCCCATGCAGTACACTATCCGGGCCATGGCACTGAGGGTACTGAAGGAGATACTGCGGAACCAGCCGGCCCGCTTCAAGAACTACGCTGAACTCACCATCATGAAGACCCTGGAGGCACACAAAGACTCCCACAAGGAGGTGCAACTCCTTATATTTATACTCCCTGGTGTCCCCCAAGGCTCGGTACCAGTCCTGTTCTCGCTGTATACCAAGTCCATTCTTGCTTCTGTCATATCTTCCACATGGTCTCTCTTATCACTGTTACACCCAGAGCAGTTCTCTGTCATCAAACCCATGATATAAATCACCATATAAACCTTCTCCCTCCACTTTCCCCGTAGGTGGTAAGAGCAGCGGAGGAGTCTGCCTCCACCCTAGCCAGCTCCATCCACCCAGAGCAGTGTATCAAGGTGCTGTGTCCCATCGTCCAGACGGCTGACTACCCCATCAACCTGGCTGCCATCAAGATGCAGACTAAGGTGATCGAACGCATCACCAAGGAGTCCCTGCACCAGCTGCTGCCTGACATCATACCAGGACTACTGCAGGTGAGAATCTGGTCCTGTTTTGCATTATGTGAGTGTTTGGTAAGAGTGCGGTGCTACGCTGGTTACGGCAACCCACTGGGCACAAACTAGTTAAATCAGAGTTGTTTCCACGTCTTTTCATACTTGTTTTTATATGTGATGAAGTTGAATCAAACATTGGATTTGCAAAAAATAGTCAATTTTTTTGTATTTCTGTCACACAACTTTTAACCTAAATCCAATGACATGGTTACATTTTTTGTTGATTTCCATATGAATTCACTTTAGTTAGCAACTCAATCAAATGTAAATCCAAACTAGATGTTGAGATGAAGACGTCTGTGCCTAGTGGGAAGGTTGTGGGTTCAATTTCTGCATGGATTACATAGTTATTCAAATGAAATGTATACTGTTTATAGACTATGATGATATTGTCTATATGAATGCAGCTGCCACTGTATTGAAGCCATTGGACAAAGTTTATCGTAGCACACTACACATTATTAATGGCAATATGTTCAGTACACACCACTGTGTAGGTTCAGTACACACCACTGCATAGGTTCAGTACACACCACTGTGTAGGTTCAGTACACATCACTGCATAGGTTCAGTACACACCACTGTGTAGGTTCAGTACACATCACTGCATAGGTTCAGTACACACCACTGCATAGGTTCAGTACACACCACTGTGTAGGTTCAGTACACATCACTGCATACGTTCAGTACACACCACTGTGTAGGTTCAGTACACATCACTGCATAGGTTCAGTACACACCACTGTGTAGGTTCAGTACACACCACTGTGTAGGTTCAGTACACATCACTGCATAGGTTCAGTACACACCACTGTGTAGGTTCAGTACACACCACTGTGTAGGTTCAGTACACATCACTGCATAGGTTCAGTACACACCACTGTGTAGGTTCAGTACACACCACTGTGTAGGTTCAGTACACACCACTGCATAGGTTCAGTACACACCACTGTGTAGGTTCAGTACACACCACTGTGTAGGTTCAGTACACACCACTGTGTAGGTTCAGTACACACCACTGTGTAGGTTCAGTACACAACACTGCGTAGGTTCAGTACACACCACTGTGTAGGTTCTGTACACACCACTGCGTAGGTTCAGTACACACCACTGCATAGGTTCAGTACACACCACTGCATAGGTTCAGTACACACCACTGCGTAGGTTCAGTACACACCACTGTGTAGGTTCAGTACACACCACCGTGTAGGTTCAGTACACACCACTGTGTAGGTTCAGTACACACCACTGCATAGGTTCAGTACACACCACTGCATAGGTTCAGTACACACCACTGCATAGGTTCAGTACACATCACTGCATAGGTTCAGTACACATCACTGCATAGGTTCAGTACACATCACTGCATAGGTTCAGTACACATCACTGCATAGGTTCAGTACACACCACTGTGTAGGTTCAGTACACAACACTGCGTAGGTTCAGTACACATCACTGCGTAGGTTCAGTACACACCACTGTGTAGGTTCAGTACACACCACTGTGTAGGTTCAGTACACACCACTGTGTAGGTTGTGTAGGTTCAGTACACACCACTGTGTAGGTTCAGTACACACCACAGGTTCAGTACACACCACTGTGTAGGTTCAGTACTGTACACATCACTGCATAGGTTCAGTACACACCACTGTGTAGGTTCAGTACACAACACTGCGTAGGTTCAGTACACACCACTGCGTAGGTTACACACCACAGGTTCAGTACACACCACTGTGTAGGTTCAGTACACACCACTGTGTAGGTTCAGTACACACCACTGTGTAGGTTCAGTACACACCACTGCATAGGTTCAGTACACACCACTGTATCAGAAAGTAGGCTGGCCCTCTTTGCTTTGCACTCTTTTTGTTTATAAAGTCCTCCTGCATTAACCTCCGCCGTACCTTACTTCAGACCCGGTCTCAGGAGTGGCTAGTTAGGTAAATCTGCTTTTAGTTTTTTTTGCACCTTACTTGTGGAATGCTCTATGAAGTTGGATGAGTTGGTGACTCTAGGACAATTCAAAAGGCTGATTCAGGACCTTATTAATGAAGAATGTGTTTGTTTTCTATGCTTGTGTTTTGCTTTTTCGTGTATTGCCGTTGTTTCTGTTTTATATATTGTTGATATGTGTATTGACGTGTATAGTTTATATTGTTTGTTGATGTATATATTGATGTGCATTGATGTGTATATAGGTCTCATCTGTTGAAAGACCTTGATCTCAGCATGACTACCTTTGTAAATAAAGGTTCAATAAAAAACATGTAAAATTGCATAAGTTGCTTAGTGGAGTGGTGGACAGATAATGTCTCAATCATACTGCGACTGCACAGAAAACAAAGTGTTTCTCTGTTTTCTTAATGTAAATAGTGGTTTTAGCTCTGTAGATGACTTGGTTTAGAACTCCTGCGATGCAGGATTAGGGTAAGGGGTCATGGAAAGAAAATCTAGTAGGAACATCCTTGGTAGTTTCTAGGCCTACACCGTATTTGTTCATGTTCATATTTTGACAGTGAGAACTGTTTGCCTTATTTGTACCTGGAAATGTTTGCCTGTACTCTGCCCCTGGGCACACACCTCTGCCACTCCTCCCACGTTCCCAATGACCTGTTGTTCTATGTGTGCTCGTTCACGAGTGTGTTCGCTGCTCGCTGTGTGTGTGTGTGTGTGTGTGTGTGTGTGTGTGTGTGTGTGTGTGTGTGTGTGTGTGTGTGTGTGTGTGTGTGTGTGTGTGTGTGTGTGTGTGTGTGTGTGTGTGCGTGTGCGTGCTTGTTTCTCCTGCTGGCAGCCAGTCCAGTGATAGTCTGCATGTCTGTTCCCAGGGCTATGACAACACAGAGAGTAGTGTTCGCAAGGCCAGCGTGTTCTGTCTGGTGGCCATCTACTCCGTGATTGGAGAAGAGCTCAAACCACACCTGCAGCTACTCACGGGCAGCAAGGTACGCTACCCACCACTGGCATGTGCTCGTCTGCATCTCAAAGTCCTCACACACACACACACACGTCTCCCAAACACAACCCCCTTATCGGTTTTCCAGGTTTTTATTTCGCCTCTGGTTTTGACTGGTTTGGTCTGTGGTGTGTGGTTTGGATGTACAGTAAGGGTAATTGGAGTGCACAAGGGGGCACTGGAGTCCATCAGGGTCATACTCATTAGGACACACTGTAGCAAAACATTGTGCAACTGAAAACGAAAATCTGTGTTTCTTATTGGACAAGTTCAGGTAGTACTTCCTCGTTTCGGACCGTTTTCTTCCATTTTGTGCCTTATGAACACTATCCAATGTGAATCCCCTTTTCCCCCTCCTATTCCTGGTTTCTGACAGGCAGGCCGGCATAAAGTGAGAGTAAGAGAGTGTGCTGGCTGGATTGAGCCTGTTGCACAATGACCTTGGATGGGTTGAGAAAGCAGCAGGGTCACGGAGCATTGGCTCGTAGGTTCATCGCTACAGCAACCGTTTAATTAGTTAGCGTTTACACCTTATTAGAGACTCTGGACCCTCACGACATTCCAAGCAGTGCCATGCCCAAAGCCTAATCCTAGAGCCGCCGTAGTAAGTAGACTATAACACACATTTCCCTTAGCAAGCTCTACTCTAATCAGGCATGTCATTCCACTGGATGACCTAGCTCGCTCCGATTTAAAAACATTCTCGCTAACATTAACTTACAAAATGATTACCCATTCATTAGTAGATGTCAACCTTGAAACAATGTTGTCCTCATTTCTGTGAGGAAATACGCAATTGGCACAATGAGCTAAATGTTACTAAGGTCACTCTGCCTGTCACGCTACGCCAGCCGTTCTCCCGTCACCTCAGTACCGCCACAGCTTTCGGTCATCTGATTGGTCTAGACCAGGGTTGGGGTAAATTCCATTTTGAGTCCTGTGTCGCTGAGTTCTCAATACTGTAAGTCGCCCTGGTTAGAGCGTCTGCTAAAGTACTAAAATGTATTGTAGATGTTAATTCAGGAAGCAAACCCAACATCCTGATATTGACATTTCAGTTGACTTACTTTTACCAACCCTGGTCGGGACAACGGTGCCACTGTAACTTTTCCGTCATGATCACAACAATGCAAAACTGTTCTTCTTGCAGATGAAGCTGCTGAACTTGTACATCAAGAGGGCTCAGACAACCAACAGCAACAGCAGCAGTTCCTCGGATGTCTCTTCACACAGCTAACTGTAGGAGCAGAGGGAGGGAAACACAGATCCGTCTGCCTGTACTGTGCATATGAATTAGGGGGGAAAGGTTGCTTCCCAAATTGTCATCCTTTTCCCTATATAGTGCACTACTGTTGTGCTCAGGCCAGAAGTAGTGCACTATATAGGGAATAGGGTGCCATTTGGGACAGATTCATAGTCGTGCCTCTTCCAGACCTCTCCATTCCTGATCTTTTCTTCTCTCCTTCACCCCACTGGACTCCTCTGGGTGACACTATGACCTGCTCATCGCTCCAACCACCAATTCACTTACTTTGCTCTTTTTTTCCCCCATGGAACTTGTACCTTCATTTGTCTCGTCCCATCGTTGTCGCCCCCCCCAGCTGTTATGACGCATCACTAGCAATGTGTTGCAAGGTAAAGATCAGATATTCATTATGTTGAGCATTCAGAGTGTAGGGATGGAAACGTAACCAAGGGTTATGATATGGTCCAATAAGAATGGTACGTATGGTCCAATACTAAATAATACCCTGATATTGATTCAGCAAAAACAAAACATCACTTCAAATGCCATTGGATGAGTAAACACAGCCTGAAACGTCACAGTAGAATAGGGCCTTCACGTTTAACCAGGAAGTCCCATTGAGGTCAGAAGACCTGTCAAGGGGGACCACATGACAGTCGGTTTGTGATAAAGAATCATATGACTGGCCCAGTGAGGATACAAAGCCCCTATAAACAGTTTAGGAACAATGAAAACCAAATATGTCAGCGAATGAAGTAGAATTAGTAGATTGAGGTATGACGTTATACAATCCTATAAAAAGTGAAAGAAGAAAACATTTTAATATTTTTTTTTTACGTATGTCAATCATTATAAAGACTAACTTAAGCCCAGGTAAGCTAACACTATTTGTTATTGTTAGTATCCATTAGTTTGGGAGAAATTATAATGAAACATTATCAGAGGCCAACTTCCAGCTAATAGCTTGGCTATATCATGAGAAAAAATAGAAGTATTGTATTAAATAAATGGTGACCTTCATTTTTTCAAACAGAAATTGGTAATCTAAAATTGAAGCTGTTCAAAATAAGGAGAGCGGTAAAGATGCCAACTCACAATCAATTATTGTTGTGGTTAACTCCATTTCCATTGTCAAATAAAAACAAATATTTATTTACATTCCCTGAATTATGAAATTACATTCCAACCTCAATCAAGTGAAATGGAATGGATCACTTCCAACTCATATAATGAGAATGAGTGTTCACAACCTACTCAATGTCCATGTTGCTAATGATGTCACACTGAATGAGTGTTCACAACCTACTCAATGTCCATGTTGCTAATGATGTCACACTGAATGAGTGTTCACAACCTACTCAATGTCCATGTTGCTAATGATGTCACACTGAATGAGTGTTCACAACCTACTCAATGTCCATGTTGCTAATGATGTCACACTGAATGAGTGGGCCATTATAAGTCATGACAACATACAAACTTGTCAGTGAAAACACTAAACAAATCCAAAGTGTCACGTTTATTTATTCCCACCTATGTTGCCAGATTATGGCATTGATACTGCTGTTTATAACGTATACCTGTCTGATGAGTAACAACCCTACACTTATTGATAATGCGAATATTACAGGCTCAGTTTTGGAAGGATATCAGTGTATTCATTGAGACAGACTCCTAGTCCTGGATTAAAAACTATTCTCAATGGAGAATATCTATTAAAAGTATGTTTTAGTCCTAGTCTTAATATGCGTCCAGGAAACCGTCCCAACTAGGTTTATGTTAATTTTCCACAGTAATGTTTGGATCACTTCTACAGGATAGATGTACATACAGAAGCTCTCAGCTCTTAAAAATGTGAAACCATTACTCCAGGAACTACAATAAACTGGCTTGCAAACCGATACAATAATATTCACCACGATGATGCAAATGTTAGTTGTTTATAATAATACAGTATTACACCCATCTTCTCATCACCTTCCTTTCAAGCAACTACAGCTTTTGCAATAAAGAAAATACCATGATGAGCAAATTTTAGTATTTTGTACATGACTCTTAATCAATCACCACTTCGCAACTTTCGTGTAATGAAATAAAAAGGTTGGCTCTCTCACTTTTTTTGCACGCTAGCGAATTAGCTTGCATGTTTTTGGGCAGCACATCCACTTGGTGCTGCCTTTAATCGATGGGTCCTGTTTTCGCTGTTGAAGTGCACTTGTAACCGCATCAGTTTGGTCAGCCTTTACAACAACAGGTAGCCACCTGGCAGGAATACACTCACAGAGCTCTGTGAGTTGTCCAGAACTACGAAGACTCTGTCTGCCCTAGACAACTGTGTACACTGTACAGGACCTAACCGTCTCAAGATGCCAAGCAGACATATACAGTACTGGGTCTCCTTTAGTACAGTACTACATATTTGGGCATGTGGCTTTATAAAGGTACACTGTGTGCGTGCCTTGTTACCATAGTAAAGTGTGTGGCATCTATTTCCATCTGTTGAACAGTTTTAAAAATGACACTAATTGTTTGCTTTGTTTTTAAATGGGGCCATCATCCTTTTGTAAGTATGTTCATTTTATTTGATTGTGTGTTAGGGAGAAGCCAATTGTTTTGTTAAAGACAAAGTATTGGCTGATCTGGCTGAAGATCTGGATCATTATCTGCTGGTTATGATGGTCCCTAAGAGAAGCTAATCCTAGCAATCTGTTCCCTTTGCATGTTATTGTGTTTGTTTCTATTGTTTTGTCATTTAAGATTCATATCTGTTTTTATGATAGTTTTATTTTAGTTGTAGTTTTTCATGACAACTTGTACAGAAGGGTTTTCGTTAACATCCACCTGTGATAAATGATTTGCCTCAATGTACATTTGTTTGCTTTAGAAATAAACGAACATTCAAGTTGATTCACTTTGTTTATGTAAGTTTGTATTTGTATATTTAGGTGATTGAATTTAGCATTTGTATGCAGTTCGATTGCTCAGTCTCCCATTAATTTTTAAACAAATTTGAGTGCTGAGTTGTGCATTAGTTCTTCTGTCTAAACATTAACCCAACTGAGACTTTGATATGCTCTTTTGATACGAAAAGAGTTCCCTTGGCTACCAAGGGAGCTGAAGCATAGGCTGCTACAGTAGGTTGAGCCAGGGACAAATAGCCCATTGAATAACCTTTTTACGGTGTGTGGCCTCCACGTGCCGGTATGACCTCCCTACAACGCCTGGGCAAGCTCCTGATGAGGTGGCGGATGGTCTCCTGAGGGATCTCCTCCCAGATCTCCTCTCCTCCCAGGCCAACTCCTGGACAGTCTGTGGTGCAACGTGGCGTTGGTGGATGGAGCGAGACATGATGTCCCAGATGTGCTCAATTGGATTCAGGTCTGGGGAACGGGCGGGCCAGTCCATAGCATCAAGGCCTTCCTCTTGCAGAACTTGCTGACACACTCCAGCCACATGAGGTCTAGCATTGTCTTGCATTAGGAGGAACCCAGGGCCAACCGCACCAGCATATGGTGTCACAAGGGGTCTGAGGATCTCATCTCGGTACCTAATGGCAGTCAGGCTACCTCTGGCGAGCACATGGAGGGCTGTGCGGCCCCCCAAAGAAATGCCACCCCACACCATGACTTACCCACCGCCAAACCGGTCATGCTGGAGGATGTTGCAGGCAGCAGAACGTTCTCTACGGCATCTCCAGACTCTGTCACGTCTGTCACGTGCTCAGTGTGAACCTGCTCTAATCTTTGAAGAGCACAGGCGCCAGTGGCGAATTTGCCAATCTTGGTGTTCTCTGGCAAATGTCAAACGTCCTGCACGGTGTTGGGCTGTAAGCACAACCCCCACCTGTGGACATCGGGCCCTCATACCACCCTCATGGAGTCTGTTTCTGACCGTTTGAGCAGACATATGCACATTTGTGGCCTGCTGGAGGTCATTTTGCAGGGCTCTGGCAGTGCTCCTCCTTGCACAAAGGCGGAGGTAGCGGTCCTGCTGCTGGGTTGTTGCCCTCCTACGGCCTCCTCCACGTCTCCTGATGTACTGGCCTGTCTCCTGGTAGCGCCTCCATGCTCTGGACACTACACTGACAGACACAGCAAACCTTCTTGCCACAGCTCGCATTGATGTGCCATCCTGGATGAGCTGCACTACCTGAGCCACTTGTGTGGGTTGTAGACTCCGTCTCATGCTACCACTAGAGTGAAAGTACCGCCAGCATTCATAAGTGACCAAAACATCAGCCAGGAAGCATAGCAACTGAGAAGTGGTCTGTGGTCCCCAACTGCAGAACCACTCCTTTATTGGGGGTGTCTTGCTAATTGCCTATAATTTCCACCTGTTGTCTATTCCATTTGCACAACAACAATCAGTGTTGCTTCCTAAGTGGACAGTTTGATTTCACAGAAGTGTGATTGACTTGGAGTTACATTGTGTTGTTTAAGTGTTCCCTTTATTTTTTGAGCAGTGTATATAATACCAGTCAAAAGTTTGGACACACCTACTCATTCAAGGATATTTCTTTATTTATACTTTTTTCTACATTATAGAATAATAGCGAAGACATTAAAACTATGAAATAACACAAATGGAATCATGTAGTAACCAAAAAAGTTGTTGAAGAAAAATATATGTTATATTCGAGATTCTTCAATGTAGCCACCTTTTGCCTTGATGACAGCTTTGCACACTCTTGGCATTCTCTCAACTATCTTCATGAGGTAGCCACAGGGAATGCATTTCAATTAACAGGTGTGCTTTGTTAAAAGTGAATTATTTCCTTATTGTGTTTGAGCCAGTCAATTGTGTTGTGACAAGGTAGGGGTGGTATACAGAAGATGGCAAGAAAAGGCCAAATAAGCAAAGAGAAACGACAGTCCATTACTTTAAGACCTGAAGGTCAGTCAATACGGAAAATGTCAAGAACCTTCAAGTGCAGTCGCAAAAAACGTCATGCACTATGATGAAACTGGCTCTCATGAGGACCACCACAGGAAAGGAAGACCCAGAGTTACCTCTGCTGCAAAGGATACATTCATTAGAGTTAACTGACCCTCAGATTGCAGGCCAAATAAATGCTTCAAAAAGTTCAAGTAACAGACATCTCAACATCAACTGTTCAGAGGAGACTGCTGGAATCAGACCTACATGGTGGAAATGCTGTAAAGAAACCATTAGTAAGGGACACCAATAAGAGGAAGAGACTAGCTTGGGCCAAGAAACACGAGCAATGGCCATTGGACCGTGGAAATCTGTCCTTTTGGTCTGATGAGTCCGAAATTGAGAATTGTTGTTCCAACCGCCATGTCTTTGTGAGATGCAGAGTAGGTGAATGGATGCTCTCTGCATGTGTGATTCCCACATGAAGCATGGAGGAGGAGGTGTAATGGTGTGGGGGTGCTTTGCTGGTGACACTGTCTGTGATTTTTTTTTCAAATTCAAAGCACACTTAACCAGCATGGCTACCACAGCATTCTGCAGTGATACACCATCCCATCTGGTTTGCGCTTAGTGGGATTATCATTTGGTTTTCAACAGGACATTGACCCAAAACACACCTCCAGGCTGTGTAAGGGCTATTTGACCAAGGAGAGTGATGGAGTGCTGCATCAGATGACCTGGCCTCCGCAATCACCTGACCTCAACCCAAATTAGATGGTTTGGGATGAGTTGGACTGGAGAGTGAAGGAAAAGCAGCCAACAAGTGCTCAGCATACATTTGAAGTCGGAAGTTTACATACACCTTAGCCAAATACATTTAAACTCAGTATATCGCAATTCCTGACATTTAATCAGAGTAAAAATTCCCTGTCTTAGGTCAGTCACCACTTTATTTTAAGAATGTGAAATGTCAGAATAATAGTAGAGAGAATTATTTATTTCAGCTTTTATTTCTTTCATCACATTCCCAGTGGGTCAGAAATTTACATGTACTCAATTAGTATTTGGTAGCATTGCCTTTAAATGGTTTCACTTGGGTCAAACATTTCGCACGAGCTTCCCACAATCATTTGGGTGAATTTTGGCCCATTCCTCCTGACAGAGCTGGTGTAACTGAGTCAGGTTTGTAGGCCTCCTTGCTTGCACACACTTTTTCAGTTCTGCCCACACATTTTCTATAGGATTGAGGTCAGGGCCTTGTGATGGCCACTCCAATACCTTGACTTTGTCGTCCTTAAGCCATTTTACCAGAACTTTGGAAGTGTGCTTGGGGTCATTGTCCATTTGGAAGACCCATTTGCGACCAAGCTTTAACTTCTGGACTGATGACTTGAGATGTTGCTTCAATATATCCACCAAATTTTCCTTCCTCATTAATTAATTATTCTGAGGTCTTGGCTGATTTCTTTTGATTTTCCCATGATGTCAAAAGCAAAGAGGCACTGAGTTTGAAGGTAGGCCTTGAAATACATCCACAGGTACACCTCCAATTGACTCAAATGATGACAATTAGCCTAACAGAAACTTCTAAAGCCATGACACAATTTTCTGGAATTTTTCAAGCTGTTTAAAGGCACAGTCAACTTAGTGTATGTAATCTTCTGACCCACTGGAATTGTGATACAGTGAATTATAAGTGAAATCTGTCTGTAAACAATTGTTGGAAAAATGACTTGTGTCATGCACAAAGTAGATGTCCTAACCGACTTGCCAAAACTATAGTTTGTTTTAATGACTCCGACCTAAGTTTATGTAAACCTCCGACTTCAACTGTATCTGGGAACTCCTTCAAGACTGTTGGAAAAGCATTCCTTATGAAGCTGGTTGAGAGAATGCCATGAGTGTGCAAAGGGTAGCTACTTTGAAGAATATAAAATATATTTTGATTTGGTTACATGATTCTACATGTGTTATTTTATAGTTTTGATGTCTTCACTATTATTCTACAATGTAGAATGAATGAGTAGGTGTGTCCAAACTTTTGATTGGTACTGTATGTATTTTTTTTTTTTTACAAAATAAAGCAAAAACACTAGAGAAAAAAAAGATATGTTAAAGCTAATCTTGCCAAGTAGCCATTAAAAAATACAAATCGGACTGTGCGCTTATTCAAATTTTAAGCTACCTGTCCTGCACTACTATGGGGCAGGGGAAGTGTTTCAGTGAATGTATCCCAAATGGCACCCTATTTCCTACATAGTGCACTACTTTTGACCAAAGCCCTATGGAACTATGGTCAAAAGTAGTGCACTATATTGGGAATAGGGTGCCATTTGGGAGGCAAACAGTGAGTCACAGTCCGCTTCTCAAAGGTCATGTAAGGTATTCTAATGAGTTGAAAGTGATGTCATACCCGGTATATAAGTCTGGAGCGTGGGTGCTGGCCGGCAAACTTCTTTGAGAGCGCTATCAGACCTACCTGTGGAAACAACACACCAGGGTGCCATTCCCAACTCCCATTCTCTGTTTCTGGGGATACTTTAGACGCTGCACTGGAAAACATGTTGTTTTGGCACAATCAGCCAGAGCCCTACCACCAGCATTCAACTGCAAGTTATATTCGGTAAGTGGACATCTCCAATTAGGAAACTTTAGTATGTTTTTAGAGAACTTTAATAATCAGAAAAGTTTAATTCAGTGGAGAAAAAAATTTATGAAGCCTTTAAGAAAAAAATTTAACATTTAAATGGGATTGAAAGCAGCAAAATGTTTCATACATTTGAATTAGCCCACAACTTCACCAATATTGCACTTGAGTGTTGTAGTAGCTTAGGCCAAGATCTTGCAAAATTGCTACTCTACATTTAAATCTGAGGTGCATTGGATAAAGTACAAAATATATGGCTAAATAATGTTGTGCAATGTGATTATGCATCATACAAGTTAATTAAAACATTTTACCTACCTACACCATAGTCAAGAGGTACTGATAAGATTAAATCTGGCTGACCATTGAGAAGCCTCTTACTTATTTACGCTTCGATAATTAATGATCAACCGCACATTTTCCCTCTCCTCTCTCGCTGCTCTCGCTCAGAGATGCTTTGGCGCCTTTCCTGAAACACGAGGAGGAACGGCACGCAACAGAAAATGGCGCCAAATGGTCTCCTTTCCAATATGTTCTCTGTGCAGCCACCTCGCCAGCTGTAAAACAGCAAGAAGAAACTCTGACTTATCTAAACCAAGGTAGCTAGCTATTCTTTCTTTATTACTAAAGTTATAGGTTGTTGGATGGAATTGAATTCATGGCACGTAATTGAGTGTAGGCCCACTCAGAAGAACATTCTCCCTCTTATCAGCACTGATACAATATGGAAAAAACATCCCTCCAGTAAACCGAACAACTGCATCACACACATGCTGCACGCTCATCTTTAGGCAAAGGAAGTTCATGTAATGGTCATATTCACTCTTTTTTCTTTACATTTACTACCCACACAAGATGAATGACACTTACATTTGAGTAAATCTTGTTCAGCTTATTTACATAGAGACACACAATTCCCCTTTAAATAGTCCCACATCAGGAATCTTGGATCTCTAGATATTCCACTTCAGTTTATGAAAGCTCCCCCAAGGTATATAGTTGATTTTCATATTCATCTTATCTTGAACTGCATTTTCCCTCATTGTTCTCATCTTCTTGTTCTCTCTTGTGGTCTAATTTACGATCATCATTGGATTTTTGTATTATGAATATATTGCATATAAGACGGCCATTTACCGAAAGTTACTAAGTAGGTTGCATATTTCGGTGAATGAAATTGGAAACTATTGGTAAACCAGCCCAAAATTATACAACCCCCACATTTAAAAAAAGAAAGAAAAAAAAGTTAGTCTACTATGTAGGTCTACCTGCCTTTAAAATATGTTTATATGACATGACTATTGCACAGAAGTACTTGCTTGATATGATGGAAATTGTAATAGTAAATTGCAAAGTAAAGATTTTTACTTGACAATTGGTGGGCTCAACCATAATCTGGTTGAAAACTTCTAGGGGGCACTGCAAAGGGTCTATGGGGGTAAACCCTGACTGTAAAATGATTGTTAAAGAAAAGGTGCCTATTGAATGCATTTCTATTCTTATGCTGCCCCTTTTTCTGACTAATTGATTTCACATTTTTCAATTTTAATCAGGTTTGTCTTAATGTTTTAAAATGTAGGTCAGTCCTACGAAATCCGTATGCTTAACAGAAAACTAGTGGAGTATACAGATATAAGCAGCAAATATGTTAAGGTAGGTTAAAGGTATTGTGTATGTATTTTTAACTTTCATGTGACCTCTTCTCTGACCTTTTTTTCTTTATCTGTTTGTATGTATCCTCCATTTCCTGAAACTGTCAACACACAGGTGACTCCTCAACCCTCTTCTTTCCACTTCGGGGGTTGGGCGGGTGCCATCTTTGAAGACTTGGTACTATCACCCATCTTCTCCCCTTCTGAACTTATACACCACCACACACTCAGCTCAGTTCAGCTTACCCTTCAACACATCAGCTTTATCGCACATCACATACCTTCAAGTTGTCTTATTTGCTCTTTTTGCATAAGTTCATCTTACGTACAATTCTGCTTTCGTCTATAGACTTTACTACTGGGAGTTATTCATAACGTTTTGACATCTTTTTCTTTGTTGAAATGTATTTCTTGTTTTTCTTTTTCAAATACGAAATGTGCATCAAGAACGTTGATCAATATAGCAAGGGAATTATTACAATCCCATGTCTGTTGTAAAGGAAACCGTGTTTAACTTTATTTAATTATTTAAAAAAGAACAAGTGGTATATTGAAGATGCCACTGGTTTATGAATAACACCCATTAGTACAACTCAAGTTGTCACTATGTGCACATTTTGTTGCAGGTTGTTATAATATGTTGTATCTATGTTTGTTTTTAAGTGATATGAATTATGGGACTCGACTTTGATATACGTTTATGTCTTTCCCCAGTGAAATTCAATCAAATGACTTGGTTTAAAATTAAGGCAGATATCGGTATGCATTTTCCATGAAGGGAAAAATGAAGTCATTTTAATTTAATTTAGCCATGTCCCAATACACATATCCATCCACTTGAAAGTTCTGTGTCGTCAGGCTGTCAGGAATGGACGGTCATATTTCGGTCGTGTTCAATGAAGCAGTCTAACGACACTAGAATGGAACAGGTGGCACTTGTACAAACAGATGACGTGTTGTGTCTGTCTATGTCCTTGTGCTCTGCGCAGTCACGCATGAGCCTCTCAGTGTAATAGGCTGAAATTAATGGAAACGTTGTTTTTACAGGTTGTTAATTTTACGATTTGATTTATGTTCTTAGTAGGTTTTAAATGTGCAATTAACTTAATACTAATGCAACAGTGAGGAGGAACATTAATTTATGTCCCTTCGTTTGCGTGGAAACAATAATTAAGTATGCACAGTCAGTTGTCTAGTCTGTCGTTACCCATCCCGACCAGGGCTTTAATAATGACAATCTTTATGTATGTGCTTTGTTCTCAAACGGTGACACTTCAAACAACTTCTACTGATTCCTCACTAAATGTCTTAATAGCACAGGAAGAACTCATGGATATTTTATCTCATAGCTTCTGTCAACAAATAGTTTTGTTATGATGGCAGATTATTGCACAACCATCAGACATAATTGAATCCTTTAACCACAGCATTATCTACCTTTCTATGCTTTTCGTCAATGGGAATCTGTGGCTGTTATTTGAAGTGTTATTCATATGAGTCAAAGCCAAGGGTGATGCAATCCATATGGATCTCCACTCATTAATGCTGTCTGAATAAATTATCTGTAAATGGTTCTTCTGGGAGATTGTGCGTAGCTCTTCGCACTTTGCCGAACGACACGATCGGCCACGTGCGAGGCTGCCTTGCCTAGTCACTGTGCTTCGTACTAATGCTTTGTCCTGCTTGTCCACAGAGCATTGTGCGTGTGGTGTTTCATGACCGGCGCCTGCAGTACACAGAACATCAGCAGCTGGAGGGTTGGAGATGGAACAGGCCTGGGGACAGAATCCTGGATGTAGGTAAGGCTGGTTGCCTGCAGACCAGAGAACTTCTTAAGTAAAGCCCAACCACAGTATGTTTGATGACTGACCTATGATATGATCTACATTGCCTTTGGTCTAATAGTGAAGTGTAATTACTATGCAATTATTAGTTATTTACCGTTTTGACTAATCCTTTCTAAGTATCTACCTGGTAAAAAGGCATAATAATTTATTCTGACCTGCTGTGACTTACTGACTTGATTGACTGTGTCCAGATACCCCCCTCTCTGTGGGTGTCGTCGAGCCTCGTGCTCACCCACTGCAGCTCAACACTATAGAGTTCCTCTGGGATCCCGTCAAGAACGCATCCGTCTTCATCCAGGTAACACGGTCAAATATCTAGTTCTTTTCCCTGCTTTCTAGCTTACTTTGGTCCTGGAATTGGGGGGGGTGAAAGTAAAATCATTAGACATATAAAAGGTTTTAGGAAGTGAGTTTATACAGTAACTTCCCACATCCCAGAGGTACTATTTTCCAATTCCACCCATCTCTTGCATTTGAAACTCTAATTACCATATAGAATGGCTCATGGACTGTGTATGTATGTTTGTTTGTGTTCAGGTCAACTGCATTAGCACTGAGTTCACCCCTAGGAAGCATGGTGGGGAGAAGGGAGTTCCCTTCCGTATCCAGATAGACACCTTCACTCAGAACGAACATGGAGAGTACCTGGAACATATGCACTCCTCCAGCTGTCAGGTCAAGGTCTTCAAGGTAAAGGGGCTCTTAGGTGGGTGGGTGGGTGGGTGGGTGGGTGGGTGTGTGTGTGTGTGTGTGTGTGTGTGTGTGCATTTCTGGTTGTGAGAGCTATTAGTCCATTTAATTTCTTTGTGTACTTAATATTTTCTTCTATTTTCTTTAAGCCAAAAGGAGCTGATCGTAAACTGAAGACTGATAGGGAAAAGATTGATAAAAAGTCCCATCAAGACAGGGAGAAATACCAATCCTCTCATGAAACCACCATGCTTACCGAGGTGAGGGACCCTAACACTGTGGCTTGTCACTTGACAAGCTATTCTGTCATAATATGTTAATATGTTGCTTAAGTCCACTCATGTTGATTGACTCCGTAGTCACTCTAACCAGCCCTTGATGCAGTTGTCTGTTAATGATTGTGACAGTTAGGGCAACAGTCCGTCAGTGCCTTTTCTTTTGACGTCAAACCAACATGCTGGAAAAAACAGTGATTGTTTTCTACCAACCTGGTTTTAGGTTTCTAGGATTTCCCACTTATGTCTGTATCAGTCTACAATCACATTGTCCTAGTAAAACAGTAACCAGACGTACCTTTCTCTTTGCCATGGACATCTTATTAAAGTTCATTTCCTCTCTCTTTTGTTTCAGTGTTCCCCCTGGCCTGATGCCCCAAATCTCAGTAGCACTAACAACACTCCTTCCCCAGTCTACCACAGCTCCCCCACCTCATGTAGCTTTACTGATGGGTAAGACACCTCTCTTATCTGGATGAATTTAACTGTTTCAATGACTTAAATTGTTGATCATGAGGTAAATATAGGATTTGTCTGTCTTTGTGCATCTATGGCAGTTCAGTTGCACACCCACGCATTTTCTGAAAAACCGTTATGTAGGACAAGAGGTTAGCCAAATTGGATCCTCCATTATCTACAGTGCAATCCCATTGGATCTGCCTATTTGCACTAGTCTTATCAGGACAAGTCATTACTTAATGACCCAACTCTTGTCATCTTCCCCATTTGT
Organism: Oncorhynchus keta; assembly: GCF_023373465.1. Lineage (NCBI taxonomy): Eukaryota > Metazoa > Chordata > Actinopteri > Salmoniformes > Salmonidae > Oncorhynchus > Oncorhynchus keta. The sequence continues at coordinate 36,766,327 of NC_068427.1, read as the reverse complement.
GTGACACTTTACTTTTATAGCAACAGCTCTCCAATCCAGCAGGGGGAGCTGATTCTGTCCGGCTGCTCTTCTGATGTAAGTAACGGGAGAAGTAGTATTAATGCCATTGCTCTCATCTCTTATTTTTTTAGGCAATTGTTTGGAGACAGTGGGCAGTCAGTGGGTGCTATAGCTACTCATTTCAAGGGCTCTTCTTCTTTTTGACATGTAGCACCTTGTGCCATCGTCCTCACCGCAGGACACGCAGCTGTGGCTTCAGCTTCACAGGTTCTCGCCTTACTGTAGGCTCTTCTCCAGGTTCTCAGGTAGTGTGTGTGGTTCAATTAATGCAAGACTCAACCTTAAGACCTAGTTGTATGTTCCTGAACACTGTTGCCAGAGCATCCATTTCCTTGACAATGTTATGCCTGTTTCTAAGACTATAAACCTTTCTTTGTAGCTTTTTGTTTTGATGCATGTAATTGATATCTGAAGGACATTTCCAGTGAAAATTAAATATAGATTATTTTTAAAGTGAAATAATTTAACACATGAATGACACTCAGATGACTGTCAGACACCACAAATCTAGAATTGCTTCTAACTTTGTAGAAAGGCAGAGAATAACCAGGGACTTTTCTCTCTCTTTATGTCCTTGTTCCTCCAAAACGTCATCAGACCAGTTTGTAAGTGACTGTGGATCTTCTGTGAATGTTGTAGGTGCTGACCTGTTGAAGATGAGCAGAGAGGACCTGATCCAAATCTGTGGTCCGTCAGATGGCATCCGGCTGTTCAACACCATCAAAGGAAGGTGAGACTAAACTGCAGTGGCAGGAAGACTAATCCAATATACATTTTTTGGCAACACTTCACATGTTTAATTAGTACTTTACTCAAGTGTGTAACTTTTATCCCACATTTACCATGGTCAATTCTGGATGGGTGTTATTCGTCTTTACTCTGTACAGGTGTATACAGCCCCGCCTCACCATCTATGTGTGTCAACAACAAGCCAGGAATCAACCACAGACAAAGCCCGGGGGGGGAGAGGGTAGGTTACTGTACATCTCCAATTTTTCTGGGTACTAGTTATCTGACACCAAAGGACCCTTTCCCAGACAAAGATAAGCCTAGTCCTGGACTAAGAACCTCCAGTGATTTTCCAGTATTTCCCATATCATGTTTTAGCTGATGATGATCTCTAACCCTCAGCTAATCGCCTTTCCTCCTATGTCTATAGTGTACCATGCTCTATATCTGGAGGACCTGACACTGGGGGACCTCTCAGAGAAGATAGCTCTCCTTTACAGTGTAACTCCCCAGCAGATCAGCCACATCTACAGACAAGGACCCACAGGGATACACATACTGGTCTCTGATGAGGTGAGATATGGCAGGGGTCAGAGTTCAGAGAAGATAGCTCTCCTTTACAGTGTAACTCCCCAGCAGATCAGCCACATCTACAGACAAGGACCCACAGGGATACACATACTGGTCTCTGATGAGGTGAGAGAAGGCAGGGGTCAGAGTTCAGATGAAGGATATAGTGTATCTACAGATTACTATTTGATTTTCAAGCATTTGGTTAGTAGTTATATTGTATGTATGCATATTTAATCATTAGTAACTGCAGATGAATTACTTGGCTTTACAAAGTAACCCTCTGACCTTCTCCTCCAATGCATTTTCAGAGGGAGACAAAGTTTTGAAAACATTTGTTGAGTAGTTCTAGGGGTTGGGGTCATGGGTAGTGTTTCTATCAGTGAGTGAGTAGTGGTAGTGCTAGTGGTTGGGGTCATGGGTAGTGTTTATCAGTGAATAGTGCTAGTGGTAGGGGTTGGGGTCATGGGTAGTGTTTCTATCAGTGCGTAGGGGTTGGGGTCATGGGTAGTGTTTCTATCACTGAGTAGTGATAGTGGTAGGGTTTGGGGTCATGGGTAGTGTTTATATCAGTAAGTAGGGGTTGGGGTCATGGGTAGTGATAGTGGTAGGGTTTGGGGTCATGGGTAGTGTTTCTATCAGTGAGTAGTGATCGTGCTAGTGGTAGGGGTTAAGGTCGTGGGTAGTGGTTCTATCAGTGAGTAGTGATAGTGCTAGTGGTAGGGGTTGGGGTCGTGGGTAGTGTTTCTTTCGGTGAGTAGTGCTAGTGGTAGGGGTCGTGGGTAGTGTTTCTATCGGTGAGTCGTGATAGTGCTAGTGGTAGGGGTTGGGGTCGTGGGTAGTGTTTCTATCGGTGAGTAGTGATAGTGCTAGTGGCAGGGGTTGGGGTCATGGGTAGTGTTTCTATCAGTGAGTAGTGATCGTGCTAGTGGTAGGGGTTAAGGTCGTGGGTAGTGTTTCTATCAGTGAGTAGTGATAGTGCTAGTGGTAGGGGTTGGGGTCGTGGGTAGTGTTTCTTTCGGTGAGTAGTGATAGTGCTAGTGGTAGGGGTCGTGGGTAGTGTTTCTATCGGTGAGTCGTGATAGTGCTAGTGGTAGGGGTTGGGGTCGTGGGTAGTGTTTCTTTCGGTGAGTAGTGATAGTGCTAGTGGTAGGGGTTGGGGTCGTGGGTAGTTGTTCTATCAGTGAGTAGTGATAGTGCTAGTGGTAGGGGTTGGGGTCGTGGGTAGTGTTTCTATCAGTGAGTAGTGATAGTGCTAGTGGTAGGGGTTGGGGTCGTGGGTAGTGTTTCTAGCAGTGAGTAGTGATAGTGCTAGTGGTAGGGGTTGGGGTCGTGGGTAGTTGTTCTATCAGTGAGTAGTGATAGTGGTAGGGGTTGGGGTCGTGGGTAGTGTTTCTTTCGGTGAGTAGTGATAGTGCTAGTGGTAGGGGTCGTGGGTAGTGTTTCTATCGGTGAGTCGTGATAGTGCTAGTGGTAGGGGTTGGGGTCGTGGGTAGTGTTTCTATCGGTGAGTAGTGATAGTGCTAGTGGCAGGGGTTGGGGTCATGGGTAGTGTTTCTATCAGTGAGTAGTGCTAGTGGTAGGGGTTAAGGTCGTGGGTAGTGTTTCTATCAGTGAGTAGTGATAGTGCTAGTGGTAGGGGTTGGGGTCGTGGGTAGTGTTTCTTTCGGTGAGTAGTGATAGTGCTAGTGGTAGGGGTCGTGGGTAGTGTTTCTATCGGTGAGTCGTGATAGTGCTAGTGGTAGGGGTTGGGGTCGTGGGTAGTGTTTCTTTCGGTGAGTAGTGATAGTGCTAGTGGTAGGGGTCGTGGGTAGTTGTTCTATCAGTGAGTAGTGATAGTGCTAGTGGTAGGGGTTGGGGTCGTGGGTAGTGTTTCTATCAGTGAGTAATGATAGTGCTAGTGGTATTGGTTGGGGTCGTGGGTAGTGTTTCTATCAGTGAGTAGTGATAGTGCTAGTGGTAGGGGTAGGGGTCGTGGGTAGTGTTTCTATCAGTGAGTAGTGATAGTGCTAGTGGTAGGGGTTGGGGTCGTGGGTAGTTGTTCTATCAGTGAGTAGTGATAGTGCTAGTGGTAGGGGTTGGGGTCGTGGGTAGTGTTTCTATCAGTGAGTAGTGATAGTGCTAGTGGTAGGGGTTGGGGTCGTGGGTAGTTGTTCTATCGGTGAGTAGTGATAGTGCTAGTGGTAGGGGTTGGGGTCGTGGGTAGTTGTTCTATCGGTGAGTAGTGATAATGCTAGTGGTAGGGGTTGGGGTCGTGGGTAGTTGTTCTATCGTTGAGTAGTGATAGTGCTAGTGGTAGGGGTTGGGGTCGTGGGTAGTTGTTCTATCAGTGAGTAGTGATAGTGCTAGTGGTAGGGGTTGGGGTCGTGGGTAGTGTTTCTATCAGTGAGTAGTGATAGTGCTAGTGGTAGGGGTTGGGGTCGTGGGTAGTTGTTCTATCGGTGAGTAGTGATAGTGCTAGTGGTAGGGGTTGGGGTCGTGGGTAGTGTTTCTATCAGTGAGTAGTGATAGTGCTAGTGGTAGGGGTTGGGGTCGTGGGTAGTTGTTCTATCAGTGAGTAGTGATAGTGCTAGTGGTAGGGATTGGGGTCGTGGGTAGTGTTTCTATCGGTGAGTAGTGATAGTGCTAGTGGCAGGGGTTGGGGTCGTGGGTAGTGTTTCTATCAGTGAGTAGTGATAGTGCTAGTGGTAGGGGTTGGGGTCGTGGGTAGTTGTTCTATCGGTGAGTAGTGATAGTGCTAGTGGCAGGGGTTGGGGTTGTGGGTAGTTGTTCTATCGGTGAGTAGTGATAGTGCTAGTGGTAGGGGTTGGGGTCGTGGGTAGTTGTTCTATCGGTGAGTAGTGATAGTGCTAGTGGCAGGGGTTGGGGTCGTGGGTAGTTGTTCTATCGGTGAGTAGTGATAGTGCTAGTGGTAGGGGTTGGGGTCGTGGGTAGTTGTTCTATCAGTGAGTAGTGATAGTGGTAGGGGTAGGGGTCGTGGGTAGTGTTTCTATCAGTGAGTAGTGATAGTGCTAGTGGTAGGGGTAGGGGTCGTGGGTAGTGTTTCTATCAGTGAGTAGTGATAGTGCTAGTGGTAGGGGTTGGGGTCGTGGGTAGTTGTTCTATCGGTGAGTAGTGATAGTGCTAGTGGTAGGGGTTGGGGTCGTGGGTAGTTGTTCTATCAGTGAGTAGTGATAGTGCTAGTGGTAGGGGTAGGGGTCGTGGGTAGTGTTTCTATCAGTGAGTAGTGATAGTGCTAGTGGTAGGGGTTGGGGTCGTGGGTAGTTGTTCTATCAGTGAGTAGTGATAGTGCTAGTGGTAGGGGTAGGGGTCGTGGGTAGTGTTTCTATCAGTGAGTAGTGATCGTGCTAGTGGTAGGGGTTGGGGTCGTGGGTAGTTGTTCTATCGGTGAGTAGTGATAGTGCTAGTGGCAGGGGTTGGGGTCGTGGGTAGTGTTTCTATCAGTGAGTAGTGATAGTGCTAGTGGTAGGGGTTGGGGTCGTGGGTAGTGTTTCTATCAGTGAGTAGTGATAGTGCTAGTGGTAGGGGTAGGGGTCGTGGGTAGTGTTTCTATCAGTGAGTAGTGATAGTGCTAGTGGTAGGGGTTGGGGTCATGGGTAGTTGTTCTATCGGTGAGTAGTGATAGTGCTAGTGGTAGGGGTTGGGGTCGTGGGTAGTGTTTCTATCAGTGAGTAGTGATAGTGCTAGTGGTAGGGGTTGGGGTCGTGGGTAGTTGTTCTATCGGTGAGTAGTGATAGTGCTAGTGGCAGGGGTTGGGGTTGGGGTCGTGGGTAGTGTTTCTATCAGTGAGTAGTGATAGTGATAGTGGTAGGGGTTGTGGAGTTGTTAGGTTATCTGTATTTCCTCCAGAGGCCCTGTGTTGGTTGTTTGTGCCCTGGGCTGGCATGGGTCAGTCAGCTTGGGTCACTAATATCACTAATGGCCCTGTGTAAATGGCAACGGCATAGAAAATCAATCATTAATGACTGGTAGGAAACAGGGGAATGTAGACCTATGGATGCAGAGGAACTACAACAGAATCAACTGGCTCAGGCTGATATGGCCAGCGCTGTTTCCATGCACTTGATTATGATATCTGGTTACTGATTGACTACCAGCATCAAACAAATAAAGAGAAAGATGCCATTTAAATGTCAAATTAATATCTTCTTAATTTCTTATTTCTCAGATGGTGCAGAACTTCACAGAGGAAACCAGCTTTGTTGTCAACACTCTGAAAGGTCATATTTCCCTCACTAACCTCTTAAATGCACAGAACCTCATGTAAATATGCAATTTGTATACTTATTTAATGTTTTAACAGAGCTAATAGTTGTCCTATGTTAATCTTCTAATTGCAGATGAAAATAATGATGGCTACCATGTTGTGTTGAAGTGACTGGAGGACAGGTCTGGAGTGGATAGTTTAGATCCCTGTTCAAGTGTCTGGAACGTATAGGGCTTGTTGTGGAGTATTGAAACTTTGTAACATTAAATAGTGGAATTGTATATATTGTTCATAGCTTATTCTATATATCATGTTCCTGTCCAGGCATTGCAATAACTCTGAAAATGTCCTTGAGACAGCTTTTTAGTTTACTTTTTTAATGTATTTTTTTATTAAGTTATTGGTTAATTTTGATGAGATGTGTAATTCGTTTATAAAGCATGGTTCATTACTCCTGCAAAATGGACATGTTTAAAAAAAAAAAAAAGTAAATATCATAAAAATCTATTTAAAATCACTCTTTAAGTTGTTGAAATGTATCATAAAGTGTTGTTCAAAGAAATCCAAAATATACTACATTATTGGCATTCCTTTGTTACGATCTATAGTTGTTGATTTGTTTGATGTTACATATTAGAAGGCAAACATTACTTTCTGCGGTATCAGTACATATTGTTTCATAAAGAGTGAGGACCAACTGTTTTCTAGGGGTCACATTCAAGTATTCATTCTGAAACTTACTTTGATTTCATCTTCAAATGATATCTTTCCTATCCACATGGTTTATGTTTATTCAATAGTGTTTAGCAATACTACAGTGTTTCAAAAGTGATGTAAAGTATTAACTCTGTTTGCTTCGGGCCACAATTGCTTTTCCTATTTTAAACATTTGAATTAAAAGAATCTAGACAAATATTTCAACCCCCAGTACAGACTTACAGATAAGGCAAATGAACAAATCATACAGCTGTAATAGCTAAGGATTCTATCCTGCTTCTGTTATTTATCTCCCATTTAATGTAACATTTTATGTACAGCATATCAGTTGTTCCACATACCTGTACTGAAATTGAAATAGCTTGATATTGTCCAATACGTTAAGTATTACTGCTAATGCTTGAATTTTAATGAAAAAAACTTGACTGCCATGACTGTGATGTGATTTCACTCAACATAAAGAATTTTGCACTGCTCTGTACTATTCTTCTGAGTTCAATTTATCATTCACTAACATTTGTTACAGTATAAACAAGATCAGCTCAATGTATTTAATGAAGAATGTTATGTTCCCCAACAAGAAAAAAACAAAATTGTCACTCAAACTGAAAGAAGAACTAACGAAGAATCACTGACAACAACCAAACTAAACAGGTGTTTTCGGAGGGGTTCTGAAAGACACTCATGGGGTTGTCAACTAAAAGTTGACTAGTAACAACAACAACTGGGTCCTAAAAGACACCCACCATGAGTGCAAAAATTTTCCCAAGAGGCTAACAAAAGAAAATCCCACACCAAAGATAAAGATAGGAATCAAACCAAAAAGTGGAGCAAAACCAAAACAGGGAAGATCAGATAAAGAATAGCACCTGGGCCAGTGCAGGTGAAATACCTTCCCACTAACGAGATGGCAACCAGCACAGGTGTAACACATACTGACTAATGAGGTGACACCAATTGGTGCGCCCTATGGCTAAGGTCCTATACGTGCTAAAGTCGCACTCAAAACAAATGGAAAAACCAAAACCTGTAACACGGAATTATAACATAATGCAGCTCTAACTACAATACAGATCAGGTTGAGGCCCAGGGGACACTTGTTTAACACAGGAGTTGTGAAACAGTAGGTGGATGGTCTAGGACACTTGTTAGGTAACTCATTGCTCACCTCTGACATGACCTCCAAGTGAGGTCAGTCTGGTCGCAAGGGGTACAGGGAGAGATGGTACCAGAACCAGCAGGAGCAGTCTTCCATAGGAATTAATGGAATTCTACAGTACTTCATTTAAATGTTTCAAGGAAAAAATTACATATATTTAAGCATTTTGTTGTTGTAGTGTGGATAGTAACATTAGCGATCTCCAATATTTTTTATTTTTAAAAGTATGCATTAAGGTGTCTGTAATATAATAAGATTGGAAAAAATGAATGTAGACAGTGGTAAATGCATTTATATAGCTTCCAAAATATTTTTTACAATGGTGGTGGAGTACCAAGATGGAGACGCGGTGGCTTCAACACAACTAGACTGAACATAAAATATGTAGCCTGTGTTTAAAGTTATCATGTAAAACTGCAAACTTACCATTCATGATTGAAGCTTTCCTGACAGCAACATTAAATAGTTAGCTGGTCTCACGTGGTTAGCTGAAACTATGGTTTCAAATATATACTCCTGGTTCCGGCTTGGAGCGAGCGGTCGCATCGCACTTCGCTCCGCAGGTAGTATAACTTTTTCATTACATTTCATTATAGTACAACGGTTGATCTGTCTAATCTTAGCAATTTCTTCTTAGCTAGCTACAGAGCCGTCCTTGTATCAGAGATAATTGCATAATTATCGTATTTCGTCGCCCTAACGTAGCCTTCACTGCTATTCGCCCAGCAGCTAGCAAACGCTAGCAAACGCCCACAGATTAGCACCACTGTAGTGCTATTACACTATTACACTCTACTGAACGACTTGATTAGTTTAGTGTTAGCCAGCTACATAGCTGTCTTTGTATCCAAGATAATTGTGTAGTTTAGAGTGTGTAGTCTTGGAGTGATCATCTTAATTTACCGAGGTTAGCTAGCCAGCTATTTGTCATCCTTAACGTAGGAGACTCTGCTAGCTAGCCAACAGCTAACAGCTAACAGCTAGCCAACGTCTACTGAATAGTACTCAACAACCCGATCGCATTCACAGGTAGTATCACATTTTCATTTCATTTCATTACAGTACAACGGTTTGATTTGTTTGATCGTAGCTAGCTACATAGCTAGCTACATAGCCGTCTTTGTATCAAAGATAATTGTGTAGTCTAGAGCGATTTTCTAGGTTAGCTAGCCAGCTATTGTCGTTCTCTTAACGCAACGTAACGTAAACAACACTGCTAGCTAGCCAGCTAGCCCCCGAATAGCAGCACTGCAGAAACTATTACACTCAACGGAACGACTTGATTAGTGTAGTGTCAACAACGCAGCTACTGCCAGCTAGCCTACTTCAGCAGTACTGTATCATTTTAATCATTTTAGTCAATAAGATTCTTGCTACGTAAGCTTAACTTTCTGAACATTCGAGACGTGTAGTCCACTTGTCATTCCAATCTCCTTTGCATTAGCGTAGCCTCTTCTGTAGCCTGTCAACTATGTGTCTGTCTATCCCTGTTCTCTCCTCTCTGCACAGACCATACAAACGCTCCACACCGCGTGGCCGCAGCCACCCTAATCTGGTGGTCCCAGCGCGCACGACCCACGTGGAGTTCCAGGTCTCCGGTAGTCTCTGGAACTGCCGATCTGCGGCCAACAAGGCAGAGTTCATCTCAGCCTATGCCTCCCTCCAGTCCCTCGACTTCTTGGCACTGACGGAAACATGGATCACCACAGACAACACTGCTACTCCTACTGCTCTCTCTTCGTCCGCCCACGTGTTCTCGCACACCCCGAGAGCTTCTGGTCAGCGGGGTGGTGGCACCGGGATCCTCATCTCTCCCAAGTGGTCATTCTCTCTTTCTCCCCTCACCCATCTGTCTATCGCCTCCTTTGAATTCCATGCTGTCACAGTTACCAGCCCTTTCAAGCTTAACATCCTTATCATTTATCGCCCTCCAGGTTCCCTCGGAGAGTTCATCAATGAGCTTGATACCTTGATAAGCTCCTTTCCTGAGGACGGCTCACCTCTTACAGTGCTGGGCGACTTTAACCTCCCCACGTCTACCTTTGACTCATTCCTCTCTGCCTCCTTCTTTCCACTCCTCTCCTCTTTTGACCTCACCCTCTCACCTTCCCCCTACTCACAAGGCAGGCAATACGCTCGACCTCATCTTTACTAGATGCTGTTCTTCCACTAACCTCATTGCAACTCCCCTCCAAGTCTCCGACCACTACCTTGTATCCTTTTCCCTCTCGCTCTCATCTAACACCTCCCACACTGCCCCTACTCGGATGGTATCGCGCCGTCCCAACCTTCGCTCCCTCTCCCCCGCTACTCTCTCCTCTTCCATCCTATCATCTCTTCCCTCTGCTCAAACCTTCTCCAACCTATCTCCTGATTCTGCCTCCTCAACCTTCCTCTCCTCCCTTTCTGCATCCTTTGACTCTCTATGTCCCCTATCCTCCAGGCCGGCGCGGTCCTCCTCTCCCGCCCCGTGGCTCGACGACTCATTGCGAGCTCACAGAACAGGGCTCCGGGCAGCTGAGCGGAAATGAGGGAAAACTCGCCTCCCTGCGGACCTGGCATCCTTTCACTCCCTCCTCTCTACATTTTCCTCCTCTGTCTCTGCTGCTAAAGCCATTTTCTACCACTCTAAATTCCAAGCATCTGCCTCTAACCCTAGGAAGCTCTTTGCCACCTTCTCCTCACTCCTGAATCCTCCCCCCCCCCTCCTCCCTCTCTGCAGATGACTTCGTCAACCATTTTGAAAAGAAGGTCGACGACATCCGATCCTTGTTTGCTAAGTCAAACGGCACCGCTGGTTTGCTCACACTGCCCTACCCTGTGCTCTGACCTCTTTCTCCCCTCTCTCTCCAGATGAAATCTCGCGTCTTGTGATGCCGGCCGCCCAACAACCTGCCCGCTTGACCCTATCCCCTCCTCTCTTCTCCAGACCATTTCCGGAGACCTTTCCCTTACCTCACCTCGCTCATCAACTCATCCCTGACCGCTGGCTACGTCCCTTCCGTCCTCAAGAGAGCGAGAGTTGCACCCCTTCTGAAAAAACCTACACTCAATCCCTCCGATGTCAACAACTACAGACCAGTATCCCTTCTTTCTTTTCTCTCCAAAACTCTTGAACGTGCCGTCCTTGGCCAGCTCTCCCGCTATCTCTCTCTGAATGACCTTCTTGATCCAAATCAGTCAGGTTTCAAGACTAGTCATTCAACTGAGACTGCTCTTCTCTGTATCACGGAGGCGCTCCGCACCGCTAAAGCTAACTCTCTCTCCTCTGCTCTCATCCTTCTAGACCTATCGGCTGCCTTCGATACTGTGAACCATCAGATCCTCCTCTCCACCCTCTCCGAGTTGGGCATCTCCGGCGCGGCCCACGCTTGGATTGCGTCCTACCTGACAGGTCGCTCCTACCAGGTGGCGTGGCGAGAATCTGTCTCCTCACCACGCGCTCTCACCACTGGTGTCCCCCAGGGCTCTGTTCTAGGCCCTCTCCTATTCTCGCTATACACCAAGTCACTTGGCTCTGTCATAATCTCACATGGTCTCTCCTATCATTGCTATGCAGACGACACACAATTAATCTTCTCCTTTCCCCCTTCTGATGACCAGGTGGCGAATCGCATCTCTGCATGTCTGGCAGACATATCAGTGTGGATGACGGATCACCACCTCAAGCTGAACCTCGGCAAGACGGAGCTGCTCTTCCTCCCGGGAAGGACTGCCCGTTCCATGATCTCGCCATCACGGTTGACAACTCCATTGTGTCCTCCTCCCAGAGCGCTAAGAACCTTGGCGTGATCCTGGACAACACCCTGTTGTTCTCAACTAACATCAAGGCGGTGGCCCGTTCCTGCAGGTTCATGCTCTACAACATCCGCAGAGTACGACCCTGCCTCACACAGGAAGCGCGCAGGTCCTAATCCAGGCACTTGTCATCTCCCGTCTGGATTACTGCAACTCGCTGTTGGCTGGGCTCCCTGCCTGTGCCATTAAACCCTACAACTCATCCAGAACGCCGCAGCCCGTCTGGTGTTCAACCTTCCCAAGTTCTCTCACATCACCCCGCTCCTCCGCTCTCTCCACTGGCTTCCAGTTGAAGCTCGCATCCACTACAAGACCATGGTGCTTGCCTATGGAGCTGTGAGGGGAACGGCACCTCAGTACCTCCAGGCTCTGATCAGGCCCTACACCCAAACAAGGGCACTGCGTTCATCCACCTCTGGCCTGCTCGCCTCCCTACCACTGAGGAAGTACAGTTCCCGCTCAGCCCAGTCAAAACTGTTCGCTGCTCTGGCTCCCCAATGGTGGAACAAACTCCCTCACGACGCCAGGACAGCGGAGTCAATCACCACCTTCCGGAGACACCTGAAACCCCACCTCTTTAAGGAATACCTAGGATAGGATAAGTAATCCTTCTCCCCCCCCCCCTTTAAGATTTAGATGCACTATTTTAAAGTGACTATTCTACTGGATGTCATAAGGTGAATGCACCAATTTGTAAGTCGCTCTGGATAAGAGCGTCTGCTAAATGACTTAAATGTAATGTAAATGTATATAATTTCCACAAAGTTTGCTGCTTCAGTGTCTTTAGATATTTTTGTCAGATGTTACTATGGAATACTGAAGTATAATTACAAGCATTTCATAATTGTCAAAGGCTTTTATTGACAATTTACATGAAGTTGATGCAAAGAGTCAATATTTGCAGTGTTGACCCTTCTTTTTCAAGTTAGTTGTGCAAGACATTTTATACATAAACCTTAAGTAATATATTGTTTTTAAATGTTTGCATGCTTTTCTCCCCCGAAAAGCAAAAGCTGATTCAAAGGGGGTGTGGCAGATTTCTAAACTCTTATGTGAAAGATTCAGTTAGGATACACATGACTATCTTCAATGATCCTCACCTACTAACGAATTGACATCTCCTCAACTAATGTTTTCCGTGTCACAGAGGGAAGAGGACAGACCTTTTCCCAAATGAGAAAATGCTTATGTCGAAAGGGGGAGAGACCTAAAGGATGCAGAAGACACTGTTGGCAACATGGCAAGCATCTGACTTCACTGAATTAGTGCAAAAGAAATTGGGAATAAATGTCAACGATTTTCAGGCACTTAGTTGAAATAGGGATTTTAAACGAGTGTGTGTTATACTGAAACTGTGTGCAAGGGCCTTCGTCTAAATTAGATTCCTCTTTCTCCTTGTCTTAACTTGGGCGGCAGGTAGCCTAGTGGTTAGAATGTTGGGCCAGTAACCTAAAAGGTTGCCGGATCAAATCCCTGAGCTGACAAGGTAAAAATCTGTCGTTCTGCCCCTGAACAAGGCAGTTAACCCACTGTTCCCTGGTAGGCTGTCATTGTAAATAAGAATTTGTTCTTAACTGATTTCCATCTGTGTGCTATAGTACTGAATATACACCCTTGACGTAGACCAGTCCTGTGCCTTATTCACAAGCCTACACAAATTTAAATGCAAATCCAGACTAGGAATCTACAATGGTTCCTCCTTTAAAAATTGCGAGTTTGCACCGTGGGATTTAGAGGTACTCGGCGTCACGGCTCCAGACCTCCACAAGGGGGAGTTAAAGCATGGATGCAAGGTTTTTATATGACCAATCATATCGAGTGGTTCCAAATATACATTTTGACACGAGCCACCCTTTGCCTTGTGGCGTTCTTCAGCAAAGATGGTTGACAAAACATTACGGTGGAACCAGATGTTAGTTGTTACAACGTCATAACGAGTCATGCGCGCTAGTGTTAGGAGAATGAATTTGTAATTTGTGTTGTTAATGTTATAGGGACTCCTGGGAAAACCAGCAAACCATGCTATCGTCTTGTGAAACAGTGGATGTAAAGAGTCTAGCTAGCTAAAGCATTTACTGCAAATTGAATGTGCAATTGTGTACGCTTGCCTTGCAATGCAGCTGAATTAACATAGCTAGCTAACTATGTACTGCTTATTTTGTAGTGAATGATAAAAATAATTGTATGCCTATGGATGTGTAGCTAGCTGTAGTATGTAGCCGATCTGTGTACGGACCCTAAAAATGTTGAATGAATAGCACGCGTTCCAGTAGGTATATCTCACTGGTCACGATGACAACACCCACCCATAGCACGCGCTCCAGCAGGTATATCTCACTGGTCACGATGACAACACCCACCCGTAGCACACGCTCCAGCAGGTATATCTCACTGGTCACGATGACAACACCCACCCGTAGCACGCGCTCCAGCAGGTATATCTCACTGGTCACGATGACAACACCCACCCGTAGCACGCGCTCCAGCAGGTATATCTCACTGGTCACGATGACAACCCACCGTAGCACGCGCTCCAGCAGGTATATCTCACCCGTAGCACGTTCCAGCAGGTATATCTCACTGGCTCCAGCAGGTATATCTCACTGGTCACGATGACAACACCCACCCGTAGCACGCGCTCCAGTATATCTCAGGTATATCTCACTGGTCACGATGACAACACCCACGCAGCACGCGCTCCAGCAGGTATATCTCACTGGTCACGATGACAACACCCACCCGTAGCACGCGCTCCAGCAGGTATATCTCACTGGTCACGATGACAACACCCACCCAGCAGGTATATCTCACTGGCACGCGCTCCAGCAGGTATATCTCACTGGTCACGATGACACGCGTTCCAGCAGGTATATCTCACTGGTCACCCACCCTGGTCACGATGCACGCGCTCCAGCAGGTATATCTCACTGGTCACGATGACAACACCCACCCGTAGCACGCGCTCCAGCAGGTATATCTCACTGGTCACGATGACAACACCCACCCGTAGCACGCGCTCCAGCAGGTATATCTCACTGGTCACGATGACAACACCCACCCGTAGCACGCGCTCCAGCAGGTATATCTCACTGGTCACGATGACAACACCCACCCGTAGCACGCGCTCCAGCAGGTATATCTCACTGGTCACGATGACAACACCCACCCGTAGCACGCGTTCCAGCAGGTATATCCCGACAACACTCACCTGCAGCACGCGTTCCAGCAGGTATATCTCACTGGTCACGATGACAACACCCACCCACGCGTTCCAGCAGGTATATCTCACTGGTCACGATGACAACACCCACCCGTAGCACGCGTTCCAGCAGGTATATCTCACTGGTCAGCAGGTATATCTCATGACAACACCCACCCAGCAGGTATATCTCACTGGTCACGCGCTCCAGCAGGTATATCTCACTGGTCACGATGACAACACCCACCCGTAGCACGCGCTCCAGCAGGTATATCTCACTGGTCACGATGACAACACCCATCTCCTGGTCACGATGCACGCGCTCCAGCAGGTATATCTCACTGGTCACGATGACAACACCCACCCAGGTATGCACGCACGCTCCAGCAGGTATATCTCACTGGTCACGATGACAACACCCACCCGCAGCACGCGTTCCAGCAGGTATATCTCACTGGTCACGATGACAACACCCACCCGTAGCACGCGTTCCAGCAGGTATATCTCACTGGTCACGATGACAACACCCACCCGTACGCGTTCCAGCAGGTATATCTCACTGGTCTCCAGCAGGTATATCTCACTGGTCACGATGACAACACCCACCCGTAGCACGCGTTCCAGCAGGTATATCTCACTGGTCACGATGACAACACCCACCCGTAGCACGCGCTCCAGCAGGTATATCTCACTGGTCATCCCCAAAGGCAACACCCCTTTTGGCCGCCTTTCCTTCCAGTTCTCTGCTGCCAATGACTGGAACGAACTGCAAAAATCGCTGAAGCTGGAGACTTATATTTCCCTCACTAACTTTAAACATCACTTATCCAAGCAGCTAACCGATCGCTGCAGCTGTACATAGCCCATCCAATCTACCTACCTCATCCCCATATCGTTTTATTTACTTTTCTGCTCTTTTGTACAACAGTATTTCTACTTGCACATCATCATCTGCATATCTATTACTCCAGTGTTAATTTGCTAAATTGTAATTACTTGCTTCTACGGCCTATTTATTGCCTTACCTCCTCATGCCATTTGCACACACTGTATATAGCCTTTCTTTTTTCTATTGTGTTATTGACGCTTGTACGTTTGTTTATTCCATGTGTAACTCTGTGTTGTTGTTTGTGTCGCACTGCTTTGCTTTATCTTGGCCAGGTCACAGTTGTAAATGAGAATTTGTTCTCAACTAGCCTACCTGGTTAAGGTATCCTGACTGAGGTATCCATCATACTCAGGAGATTGAGAGCTGTCAGAATAATATTATAATGATGAAAGGTATGTCTGTGAATGACATGTACTTTCTAATAGGCTTTGTGAGTCTTAATCTGAGGTAGAGCATTGATTTGAGAGTTCCTCCAGATTTAATGACAGTCTAAATAGTTTGGGATTTGTAAATCTTTATTTAATTGACTAAAAATTAAATTGTAATCTGATTTTCAAGCAGCACGATTCCTGAGATTGTGACAGATTGTTGGGTCCTGAGATTCGTTTTAGGGTCTAAAACAAATATGTCCAGCAGCTGCATCTTACAATAACTGCCACTGATAAAGTACCTATCACAGCAACTCCAAAGCATTCCAAAGATTCTCCAGCTCCTCTTGCACCAACATAACTCACAGAACATCTTCATCTGACACGGTTTAGGCTGAGCTATGCATCTGGTGAGGCCTGGTAAATCTCAGTACTTACAGTGCCTTGCGAAAGTATTCGGCCCCCTTGAACTTTGCGACATTTTGACACATTTCAGGCTTCAAACATAAAGATATAAAACTGTATTTTTTTTGTGAAGAATCAACAACAAGTGGGACACAATCATGAAGTGGAACAACATTTATTGGATATTTCAAACTTTTTTAACAAATCAAAAACTGAAAAATTGGGCGTGCAAAATTATTCAGCCCCTTTACTTTCAGTGCAGCAAACTCTCTCCAGAAGTTCAGTGAGGATCTCTTAATGATCCAATGTTGACCTAAATGACTAATGATGATAAATACAATCCACCTGTGTGTAATCAAGTCTCCGTATAAATGCACCTGCACTGTGATAGTCTCAGAGGTACGTTAAAAGCGCAGAGAGCATCATGAAGAACAAGGAACACACCAGGCAGGTTCGAGATACTGTTGTGAAGACGTTTATAGCCGGATTTGGATACAAAAAGATTTCCCAAGCTTTAAACATCCCAAGGAGCACTGTGCAAGAGATAATATTGAAATGGAAGGAGTATCAGACCACTGCAAATCTACCAAGACCTGGCCGTCCCTCTAAACTTTCAGCTCATACAAGGAGAAGACTGATCAGAGATGCAGCCAAGAGGCCCATGATCACTCTGGATGAACTGCAGAGATCTACAGCTGAGGTGGGACACTCTGTCCATAGGACAACAATCAGTCGTATATTGCACAAATCTGGCCTTTATGGAAGAGTGGCAAGAAGAAAGCCATTTCTTAAAGATATCCATAAAAAAGTGTTGTTTAAAGTTTGCCACAAGCCACCTGGGAGACACACCAAACATGTGGAAGAAGGTGCTCTGGTCAGATGAAACCAAAATTGAACTTTTTGGCAACAATGCAAAACGTTATGTTTGGTGTAAAAGCAACACAGCTCATCACCCTGAAGACACCATCCCCACTGTCAAACATGGTGGTGGCAGCATCATGGTTTGGGCCTGCTTTTCTTCAGCAGGGACAGGGAAGATGGTTAAAATTGATGGGAAGATGGATGGAGCCAAATACAGGACCATTCTGGAAGAAACCCTGATGGAGTCTGCAAAAGACCTGAGACTGGGACGGAGATTTGTCTTCCAACAAGACAATGATCCAAACATAAAGCAAAATCTACAATGGAATGGTTCAAAAATAAATATATCCAGGTGTTAGAATGGCCAAGTCAAAGTCCAGACCTGAATCCAATCAAGAATCTGTGGAAAGAACTGAAAACTGCTGTTTACAAATGCTCTCCATCCAACCTCACTGAGCTCGAGCTGTTTTGCAAGGAGGAATGGGAAAAAATGTCAGTCTCTCGATGTGCAAAACTGATAGAGACATACCCCAAGCGACTTACAGCTGTAATCGCAGCAAAAGGTGGCGCTACAAAGTATTAACTTAAGGGGGCTGAATAATTTTGCACGCCCAATTTTTCAGTTTTTGATTTGTTAAAAAAGTTTGAAATATCCAATAAATGTCGTTCCACTTCATGATTGTGTCCCACTTGTTGTTGATTCTTCACAAAAAAATACAGTTTTATATCTTTATGTTTGAAGCCTGAAATGTGGCAAAAGGTCGCAAAGTTCAAGGGGGCTGAATACTTTCGCAAGGCACTGTAGCATGAATGCCCTAGCACTTTAGTTACCCAGAGTTCATGTTCTAGGTTTCAGAGGACCAGGGTGAGACGCCAAGCTGAATGGAATCCGCATCAGGTCATGGGCAGGGGGTCATGAGGGGGGGGTTAGAGGTTAAAGGTGAATCTACTGGAGTTGGGTGGAGAATGGGATGTGAGGGATAGATGGCATGGTGCCGCTCAATGTTTGGGATGGAGCCATTGTTGGGTGCCAAGGTTGAAAAGAGACCCCGCAGTCCAATCAATGCATTCTATGCTCCCATGTGATAAATTTAACATTTCGACCACTCAGGTCTTCATCAGGTCCAAGAGTCACATAACTCCATGTAGGGCCATAGAGTGGGACTTTATGCCCCCTGTCCAGTACATCTTTCTGTCAGCCACTGTGGGCTTGGAGATGGGGGCCGGAGGAATGTGAGAATAGTATGTGCAGAGAGTAATTTCATATCTTATAGCTTCACATGCTTATCCTTTGTTTGATTGGATGTTCCGTATGGTATGTTTAGAGATACTTGTTGTCTATATCTGTTCTTTGTAACTCATGGGTTTTATCTGTAAGCTGCTTGAACAAAAACCCATTCTGCTTTGTCCTCCAGTTCCACTTCGAAAGGCACAATTCTACTCCTTCACCACTAGAGGGCATGCCAGAGCTTCTCTATGGTGAAGTACCCTGGCTGTCTAGTTGGCACACAAAAGAGCACTCAAATTGGCCTAAGTTGTTGTTGAGTGAAAGTAAACCATTTTCCCCTCTTCACTCTCTTTCTCAGCCTTTGTTTGTTTTTGTGCTAAAGGTTTTTACCTGCACAATTAAAAGGTGCGTGTGTTCTCTCAAGGGCCAAGCCATGAAAATGACCTAGAATGTCCGCTCAGTGTTAAAACATCTCTGTATAGCTGCCTGGCTGAAGGACTGAATATTTATGTTGTAAAGTTTGATTGTAATATGTAGGGGAGAGTGGGGTATTTTAAGGCATTTTTTAAATTCAGAATCACTACGTCAAAGGAAATATAGTATTCTTTCTAACAAAGACCAATATATATTTCGGGATGTTGTTTATCCCTTGAAATAATCAGAATTAATGTATAAGAGCATTACAGTTTTGAAAACAATGCTTGTACAAGAAAAGTGGTCTCTTGGCACAACTTACCCTGGGCAGTGGCAATTTTAGCATCAAATCTTAGTCGGGACATAAAATAAAAAAGGGGAATGCATGCCAGTAAAGCAACTGCACAACACAACACTAAACAATACATTAATTACATAATATAACGGTGACAAACGGTGCCCACAAACTGTTAGGGCCTCCATAAAGCTGTCCCAACAGCAGTCCCAACACCTTACCACTGCTACACCTGGCTATCAGCGGAGCCCTGTCTGGCAGTGAAACAGTTCATTCAGCCTCATTTACTGCCTTTTAAAAAAACATAGCTGATATTGGCGCTGGACAAGCTGGCTGGGGGCGTAGAAGCCCGATGATCCCGCTGAGATGTGGGAGCCTGATGAACCGGCTGATGCGTGAGAGCATGACGTGGGGTAGGCTCCTGCCGAGCCCACCTGGGCAAGAAAAACCTCTCGAGCCAGCAAGGACGTGGAAGCCCGTCGAGGGGAGAACATTTAATGAATAACGGACATAAAACAAGACAGGACAGGGGACAAATAAATGGCATCAATGCTGACACGGGGATGAAACAGAGGAAACAGACAGATAAAGGGGAGGCAATCAAATAATAATGGAGTTCAGGTGGGTCCAATGAGGCGCATCGATGACGTCATCCCCACAGTGACCATACGTACATATCCCAAACAGAAGCCATGGATTACAAGCAACATCCTCAATGAGCTAAAGGCTAGAGCTGCCGCTTTGAAGGTGCGGGACACTAAACCGGACGCTTATATGAAATTTAGTTATGCCCTCAGTCGAACCATCAAACAGGCAAAGCGTCAATACAGGAATAAGATTGAATCCTACTACTACGCTCGTCGGATGTGGCAGGGCTTGAAAACTATTACGGACTACAAAGGGAAACCCAGCCATGAACTGCCCAGTGACGCAAGCCTTCCAGACGAGCTAAATGTCTTTTATGCTCGCTTCGAAGCAAGCAACACTGAAGCATGCATGAGAGCACAAGCTGTTCCGGACAACTGTGTGATCACGCTCTCCGTAGCCGATGTGAGCAAGACCTTTAAACAGGTCAACATTCACAAAGCCGCAGGGCCAGATGGATTACCAGGACGTTTACTCAAAGCATGCACGGACCAACTGGCAAGTGTCTTCACTGACATTTTCAACCTCTCCCTGACTAACTCTGTAATACCTACGCATTTCAAACAGACCGCCATAGTCCCTGTGCCCAAGAAAGCAAAGGTAACCTGCCTAAATGATTACCACCCTGTATCACTCACATTGGTAGCCATGAAGTGCTTTGAAAGGCTGGTCATGACCCACTCCAATTCACATACCGCCCCAACAGATCCACAGATGATACAATCTCAATCACACTCAACACTTCCCTTTCCCACCTGTACAAAAGGAACACCTATGTGAGAATGCTGTTCATTGACTACAGCTCAGCATTCAACACCATAGTACCCACAAATCTCATCACTAAGCTATGGACCCTGGGACTAAACATCTTCCTTACAGGTGGTAAGGGTAGGCAACAACACATTTTCCACGCTGATCCTCAACACGGGGCCCCTCAGGGGTACGTGCTTAGTCCCCGCCTGTACTCCCTGTTCACCCACGACTGCATGGCCAAGCACGACTCTAACCATCAATAAGTTTGCCGACGACATAACAGTGGTAGGCCTGATCACCGACAACAATGAGACAGCCTACAGGGAGGAGGTCAGAGACCTGGCAGTGTGGTGCCAGGATAACAACCTCTCCCTCAATGTAAGCAAGACAAAGGAGCTGATCGTGGACTATAGGAAAAGGAAGGCCGAACAGGCCCCCGTTAACATCGACGGGGCAAGGTGGAGCGGGTCAAGAGTTTCAAGTTCCTTGCTGTCCACATCACCAATGAACTATCATGGTCCAAACACACCAAGACAGATGTGAAGAGGGCACGACAATACCTTTCCCCCTCAGGAGACTGAAAACATTTGGCATGGTTCCCCAGATCCTCAAAACGTCCTACAGCTGCACCATCGAGAGCATCCTAACTGGATGCATCACTGCCTGGTATGGCAACTGCTCGGCATCTGACCGTAAATCGCTACAGAGGGTAGTGCGTACAACTCAGGATATCATTGGGGCCAAGCTTCCTTACATCCAGGACCTATACACCAGTCGGTTTCAGAGCCCAACATTTTTTCAGACTCCAGTCACCCAAGTCATAGACTGTTCTCTCTGCTACCGCACAGCAAGCGGTACCGGAGCGCCAAGTCTAGGACCAAAAGGCTCCTTAACAGCTTCTACCCCCAAGTCACAAGACTTCTGAAAAATTAATCAAATGGCCACCCGGACTATTTACATTGACACCCCCCCTTCCTTCACAGACTCCATAAAATGATGACCCCTTCCTAAATATTTGGTAACTTTGTGTATGGTTACCTAGAAACAAGGGGTGGCTCAACTAACCATTTGGCACGACTTACCCGACTCCCCCATAGCATTTGTATAGTAATTACTCACATTGCATTTTCCAAATCATGCTGTTTCCACCATTACCAAGTCCAATGTTCTCTCAGTTGTAAATCCCAATAAAGTCCAAGCCAGTTTCCCACAACCCTTCAGTCAGCCAGCACCACAACGCTTCTAAAATACATTACCTCATTGACCCTTCCCTCTCACCCTCCAATCCACTGTCCCCTCTTTGAATTATAACCTCTGGGTTACACATGGTGCTAGGTTCCCTGACCCTGGCCCTGGCTGTAGCACAATGTGAGGCTTGTGATATAATTCTAATGGTAAACTAAAAGATGGCTTCTTCTGAGAGAGAGGGGAGCTGAGCTGGGTGGATTTATGGGCCTTGTCCTGGCCGCCGGCCTCACTCTGATCTGCTTTTACTCCAATAACCCCTGACCCCTAGGGTCATTAGAATGCTCTCTGAATGGTCCCATTGGCCCACAGCCCATCCCACACTCACTACTTGTTTGTCAAATTAAATGACTATATTTAACAGGAACACGAGCCGCATGGCCGGGCCAAGTCCAACCAAACACACATCTGTTTGAAATTGTGACTTGCAATTAATTCATGTCATGAGCAAGTTTTTTTGGTCCCCTGCTCTCTTTTGTTTGTTGTTGTTTATTTTTCAGTAAATGTCTCGCTGTCTCTGGATCGCTAATGGTTTAAACAAGTGGGGACTCTGGCTCCTGGAACTGTGCTTTCAAAAAGGCTTGTGGTGTGGCTAGACGGAGAAAAATAGAATACCACAGTGGGGTGTTTAATTCTGATACACAAAGCATGCGTTTTTTATATTCTATTCAGACTGAGAGACCAGGTTTTTCAGACAGTCAGTAAGTCAACAAAGGCTCTAAGAGCAGGAGTGCTGATCTAGGATCAGTTTTGCCTTTTATATCATAACGGATAAGTGTCTCGGCCGTCATCGGAAGGAGACCAAGGTGCAGCGTGGTGAACATACATTTGACCTTTATTAGAATGTTGCCAACAAAACAAAGAAATGACCGTGAAGCTTAACAGAGCATTAGTGCCACTAACAAAGATAATTACCCACACTGAAACGAGGGAAAAGGGCTACCTAAGTATGATTCCCAATCAGAGACAACGATAAACAGCTGTCCCTGATTGAGAACCATACCCGGCCAAAACATAGAAATAAAGAAACATAGAAAACAAAACATAAAATGCCCACCCCACATCACTCGGAGGCCCCGTGACCCTCGTTGGAGGCCTCGGACTGTGGATCGTCGCTGGAGGCTCCGGACTGGAGACCGTCGCTGGTGGCTTCGTGCCATTGGTCATCACTGGAGGCTTCGTGCCATTGGTCATCACTGGAGGCTTCGTGCCATTGGTCATCACTGGAGGCTTCGTGCCATTGGTCATCACTGGAGGCTTCGTGCCATGGATCATCACTGGAGGCTTCGTGCCATGGATCATCACTGGAGGCTTCGTGCCATGGATCATCACTGGAGGCTTCGTGCCATGGATCATCACTGGAGGCTTCGTGCCATGGATCATCACTGGAGGCTTTATTAGAATGTCGCCAACAAAAAAATAAAAGACTGTGAAGCTTAACAGGGCATTAGTGCCACTAACAAAGATAACTGAAAGGAGGGAAAAAGGGCTACCTAAGTATGATTCCCAATCAGAGACAACGATAGACAGCTGTCCCTGATTGAGAACCATACCCGGCCAAAACAAAATAAAACAAAACAAATAAAGAAACATAGAAAACAAAACGTAGAATGCCCACCCCACATCACACCCTGACCTAACCAAATAGAGAAATAAAACGGCTCTCTAAGGTCAGGGCGTGACGATAAGTTTATATGGAAAGATTCTAGATCAGCATTCTTACTCTGAGACTGTGGATATGGGCTCTTGTATGTATCGCTGCCCGATCACATAATCACTTCATCTTGTATCTCATATTTGTTGGCTGATTCAAACTATAGCATTAAGCCATAAGTGTGCATGTTTGTGCTGTCTCTCTCTAACAGAACATTCCTCACGTTCTTTCTGCCACACATTTGGATCACGTCTGTAGGACAATCCTCCCAGTTAAGAAGCTTGGCTTGATTCTGGGGAAGATTCAATAAATGTTTCCTAATCTATGGGTGTCAAGAATAGAATATAGACTCCCAGCAAGCTGAACCACATTTCTACATTAGTGCTTGTGTCTAACATACTTGGACACTTCATCTACCAGTCATGTGCACATATCATATGTCTTAGTCTTATTATAATATAATAATAATAATATATGCCATTTAGCTGACGCTTTTATCCAAAGCGACTTACAGTCATGTGTGCATACATTCTACGTATGCACACATTATTACATGTCTCCACCCACCACACTCCTCTGCCATATCCACCATTGGCTAAAGAGATCTGCGGAAGACATCTTTATCACTGGATATCCAGAGGATCTTGGGAGAGAGTTGGGCTGGCTTGATCTGTTCCCTAAGTACACTGTTTGAACAAGGTCTCAGAGGATACAACTGTTTCTGTTCTAGAGCCAGCTGTCAGCAGAATAAATGGGGGTAGGACTTAACCCTTTAAACTGGGACTGGCCTACTCTCCGGCCCTTGGAATCACGTTTCCTCTGCAACAACTGGCCTGACCATCAAACTGGCCTATGATTAGCGGCTGAATTGCGTAGTATTAACAATCATGGGGGATTTATAAAAAATAAAAAAGATTGGTTGGTTGAAAATGTTCAGTTCATATGTTTGATGACAAACTTATTATTATGCACAACATGATAAACATGATAAAAAAGAAACATCCCTTTTTCAGGACCCTGTCTTTCAAAGATAATTCGTAAAAATCCAAATCACTTCACAGATCTTAATTTTAAAGGGTTTAAACACTGTTTCCCATGCTTGTTCAATGAACCATAAACAGCTCGGGGCGGCAGCGTAGCCTAGTTATTAGAGCGTTGGACTAGTAACCAGAAGGTTGCGAGTTCAAACCCCCGAGCTGACAAGGTACAAATCTGTCGCTCTGCCCCTGAACAGGCAGTAAACCCACTGTTCCCAGGCCGTCATTGAAAATAAGAATGTGTTCTTAACTGACTTGCCTGGTTAAATAAAGGTAAAATAAAAAATAAATAAAAAATGCACCAGTGGAACGGTCGTTAAGACGCTTACAGACGGTAGGAAATTAAGGTCACAGTTATGAAAACTTAGGACACTAAAGAGGCCTTTCTACTGACTCTGAAAAACACAAAAAAAGATGCCACGGGTCCCTGTTCATCTGCGTGAACGTACCTTAGGCATGCTGCAAGGAGGCATGAGGACTACAGTTGTGGCCAGGGCAATAAATTGCAATGTCCGTACTGTGAGACACCTACGACAGTGCTACAGGAAGACAGGACGGACAGCTGATCACCCTCGCAGTGGCAGACCACGTGTAAGAACACCTGCACAGGATCGACACATGCAAAACATCACACCTGCGGGACATGGAAACAACAACTGCGCGAGTTACACCAGGAATGCACAATCCCTCCATCAGTGCTCACACTGTCCGCAATAGGCTGAGAGAGGCTGGACTGAGGGCTTGTAGGCCTCTTGTAAAGGCAGGTCCTCACCAGACATCACCGGCAACAACGTCGCTGGACCAGACAGGCCTGGCAAAAAGTGCTCTTCGCTGCCGAGTCGCGGTTTTGTCTCACTAGGGGTGATGGTTGGATTTGCGTTTATCGTCGAAGGAATGAGCATTACACTGAGGCCTGTACTCTGGTGTGGGATCGATTTGGAGGTGGAGGGTCCGACCTGGTCTGGTGCTGGTGTGTCACAGCATCATCGGACTGAGCTTGTTGTCATTGCAGGCAATCTCAACGCTGTGTGGTACAGTGAAGACATCCTCCTCCCTCATGTGGTACCCTTCCTGCAGGCTCATCCTGACATGACCCTCCAGCATGACAACACTGTGTGTTACAGTGAAGACATCCTCCTCCCTCATGTGGTACCCTTCCTGCAGGCTCATCCTGACATGACCCTCCAGCATGACAACACTGTGTGTTACAGTGAAGACATCCTCCTCCCTCATGTGGTACCCTTCCTGCAGGCTCATCCTGACATGACCCTCCAGCATGACAACGCTGTGTGTTACAGGGAAGACATCCACCTCCCTCATGTGGTACCCTTCCTGCAGGCTCATCCTGACATGACCCTCCAGCATGAAAATTCCATCAGCCATACTGCTCGTTCTGTGCATGTTTTCCTGCAAGACAGGAATGTCAATGTTCTGCCATGGCCAGTGAAGAGTCCGTATCTCAATCCCATTGAGCACGTCTGGGACCCGTTGGATCGGAGGGTTAGAGCAAGGGCCATTCCCCCCAGAAATGTCTGCGAACTTGCAGGTGCCTTGGTGGAAGAGTGGGGTAACATCTCACAGCAAGAACTGGCAAATCTGGTCCAGTCCATGAGGAGGAGATGCATTGCAGTACTTAATGCAGCTGGTGGCCACACCAGATACTGACCGTTACTTTATATTTTGACCCCCATCTCCTTTGTTCAGGGACACATTATTCAATTTCTGTTAGTCACATGTCTGTGAAACTTGTTCAGTTTATGCCTCAGTTGTTGAATCTTGTTATGTTCATACAAATATTTACACATGTTAAGTTTGCTGAAAATAAACACAGTTGACAGTGAGAGGACATGTCTTTTTTTTCTGAGTTGATGTTTTTTAAGAGGAGAATCAGTGCGAATAGCTTTAGTTACCAGTATAATACTGTATACAGTTGATTACCGTAGAATGCACAGTAAAATTCTGTACATTTGTTATACATCACACTGTAGAATGCAAAGTAAAACACTGTAACTGTGTTTTACAGTATTAATAATGGTTCATTGTGGGAAAATGTTGTGGGCAGTGAAAGAGTCTCTGGTTCATTTACATATTTTAAGGTGTGCCTTGTAAGAGCCTTTATTTGTTGCACCCCTGAGTGAGAATGTTGTACGCACACAGAATAAGGTAATATACTGCTGCCAGTAATTGATTGTAATTCAGAATAAAGGAATATACTGAGTTTTTGGAGCGCCAAAAACAATTTGAGGACTACTGTAGTGTGTGGTGTTCTCACTCATTAACATATTTAGAGGCATGTTTTTCAAGAGGCTTAATTTGTAAGAACCTCTATTTGTTGCACAAGTTATATGTGGTAGTAATTCCCTAACCATTAAATGTATATAGGGAACAGATCACGGTGGTAGGGGGTCTTAAACCTTTTAATGGTTGAATATTTACCCATGTCCATTTGATCTGTTTTGCGCTGTAATCACGGCCAGTTCGGAAGCCTTTGTTTAGGCCTCTAGAAGTGAAAGTGAGATAAAACACCTAGTATTCATTAATATGCTGTAATATGTAAATGCCTACAGCCAACCAGCATGCTCTAATCACTTGGAATTGCAGTAAAATACTGTAGAAATTATTTTCTTACAATTTCATTTTTTTTAGGCCAGGATTCAATCAAATCAAGTGTTACCCAGTGATATTCGACACTGCTGGTGTTTTGGTGGTGTCAGAGATTAATAACTGTCAAATCGGTGAGCGGCTGCTCATGTGGTTGTCACGAAGCTACACACCTCCCACTCGTGTTAGAAGTTCAGAATGAGAAAGTGTGAGTAGGCTGAATAGTCTATTGAAATAATGACACTCAAGTTTAAAATCATTGAACTAAGTCATTCGGATTTATGTCAGCCTAATTGAGGTGTAGAAACTGTATGGGATTATTACTAATGTGACTCGGTCCATCCAATAGTCTACCGTACAGGGCTGCTTGTGCATTTGACAGTTCTAATGCAGTTCCACCTCCGACAGACATCGCCAAAACAACCGCTTTGCAGATGTGGGCTAAAGCTGATCTGATTGAATTGGGCCCTTACTCTATGGTACTGTGTTTCATTGTTCTGCCGTCAATTTACATTATGTCAGTATTGTATTGGCACTAGTCAGAGAGTCAGAGATACACTATATATACAAAAGTATGTGGACACCCCACATTAGTGGATTTGGCTACTTAAGCCACACCGTTGCTGACAGTTGTATAATATCGAACACACATCCATGCAATCTCAATAGACAAACATTGGCAGTAGGATGTCCTTACTGAGGAGCTCAGTGACTTCAACGTGGCTCCGTTATAGGATGCCACCTTTCAAACAAGTCAGTTCGTCAAATTTATGCCCTGCTAGAGCTTTTTTATTTTCATCACTATTTGTTGCTGAGAATCTTCCTGCACAACAGGAAATGCAAACTTGTAGTGCGTTGAAGGTGTAAGTTTTAATGTCACGTGCACAAGTACAGTGAAATGTGTTTCAAAATGCTTATGGCTTCTAAAGTTTGTGATTTCCACTTTAAAATGTCAGACTTGATTTGCCCTAATGAAAAATGAATCAACCCCCTACAAAGAAATGTCCATTAATTATAATCCACGTAATTCACATTTTCTGTTAGTGCAGGATTATTTTCATGCTGTAGCAAACTGGCTCAAATTAAGGTCTTACTTTTGACTTGCTTATGCAGTTTTTTTTAACAACCTTGGTTGAAGGTGCTGAATGCTAAGGACAAGCTAAAATTCTAAATGACCAAAAATGTCAAAATGAAAACTTGCAAAGAACACTGGGTAATATGTCGCTGCATGGGCAATTCCAGTAATGCACTGTAAATTTGATTTCAGTAACATTTATGTTACCTTAAAATGGATAACTGTAAAATGTATTACCTTAGCTGTACTGTAAAATAAATTACAGTAACTTACTGGCCAACTGCTACCAATAAATTACTGTACATTTTACAGGAAATATTTGACATTGTACTGTATAACAGCTCAACTTTCCAGGGGAATGAGCAGCCCCAACCACAGTGACGGACAGAACTTCTACTAGTGATAATGCCAGTCCAGCTGTTTCTGCCTTGCACCCCCACCCAGGTTGATGTGATGTGTGAGAATGCTTTCCCACCTAAAATGCAGGGTTTTGACACACTGCTGGTGCTAAAAGCACAGATATTGGTAGGGGTTTAGCACTGTTCTTAAATTACTCTAAAAGGGTCTAGTAAGTGTCTCCTCTTTCCATCCCTATGGGGAGAATGACTGAGGGGATTGTACATGTTTGTAATTTTGGGTTGGGGGGGTCATTGGTCAGACACACAGTCTTTTCTAACCTTCTCTAGCTCACTGAGCTCAAACTGATGGGTCCTCTCTGCTTTCACATGGAGCCTGCTTGAACAGCAATAGACTTAACCCATTAAGCAGCACAAGTCTCCATTTAGATGCAACACTTATACTGTAGAAGGAAAATACCTTGCTAATGCAGATTTAATTCATTAATGAATGAGTTATTACAGTGTTATTTCAGTGTATTGGACATATGCTATATCATATATTAAATAGTGATCAGTTTCAGTAATGTGTATTCATCAAAGCTTGCTTTATGGCATGTCTTAATAAACTCCAAGTGGAGCAGAGTCACTTAGACAGAGGAAGGGTTATTGAACAACAGATGCTGATTTGAATAGGAGCATATTGTGAATAATTACAGGTGGATTGTACTGTGACAACTATGGTCCGGGTGCCACGGGGGCTGACCTCTTTAGCTTCCGTGAAAATGTGTGTGAGTAAAGAAATGGACTAATTAAAAAATATTTATTTATATCATACAGCTGTTGAATATGTTCCTCCTTGCTCCTGAGTGGCGCAGCGGTCTAAGGCACTGCATCTCCGTGCAAGAGGCATCACTACAGTCCCTGGTTCAAATCTAGGCTGTATCACATCCGGCCGTGACTGGGAGTCCCATAGGGCGGTGCACAATTGGCCCAGCGTTGTCCGAGTTTGGCTGGTGTAGGCTGTCATTGTAAATAAAAATGTGTTCTTACTGACTTGTCTAGTTAAATAAAGGTTAAAGAAAAATAATACATCTCCAGTCACATCATTTAATAACCCTCTAGAGTCAATTGATGCACCGGTGCGTCAATCTAAGTGTCACGACTCCGACCGAAGGACACATCCCTTCCCGTTCGGGTGGCGCTCGTCGTCGCTGGCCTACTAGCTGCCACTGATTATTTCCTCCCCCTTCTTATGTGTTTATTGAATGCACCTGTTTGGAGTTAGGTAGTTAGTAGTAGGCTTTATTAGTCAGCCGGCCCGCCTGGTTCCTTGTGCGGGATTAATTATTGTGACCGTCTGTTTGGTGTACTTGTGTGCACGTCTATGGGTTTTGTGTTTTCTCATTTTGTGGGTTTTCCCTGGACAGTTTAAGTCCCCCTGTTTGGGGCATTTGT
Organism: Oncorhynchus keta; assembly: GCF_023373465.1. Taxonomy (NCBI): domain Eukaryota; kingdom Metazoa; phylum Chordata; class Actinopteri; order Salmoniformes; family Salmonidae; genus Oncorhynchus; species Oncorhynchus keta. The sequence continues at coordinate 36,736,625 of NC_068427.1, read as the reverse complement.
TTGTTCTTTACGCCCTGTGTTTTCGTGAGGGTTGGCTTATGTTCGCCGTTTCTCTGTACATTAAAATAGCACTCCCCTGAACTCTCTGCTTCCTGCGCCTGACTCCTCACCCACTACACTCAGATCGTTACACTAAGTTACATAACTAACAAAAAATCCTCATCCAAATTCGTCAGTTGAAGAGATATCAGATTCTTTTTGCATTGGACGCCATCGCATCCGCCGGTGAGACATCCAGAACATCGGTCTTCTAACAAAAACGTCTTTAGTGTCCGAACAGATCCACCTACACAATGGTGTTCTGTGACAATTATTCTCTGTCTGGTATGGCAACTGCTCGGCCTTGACCGCAAGGCACTACAGAGGGTAGGGCTAATGGCCCTGTATCTCACTGGGGCCAAGCTTCCTGCCATCCAGGACCTCTATACCAGGCATTATCAGAGGATGCCCCCCCCGCCCCCTCTTTACACCGCTGCTACTCTCTGTTGTTGTCATCTATGCATAGTCACTTTAATAACTCTACCTACATGTACATACTACCCTAAAACCTCTTGATTCTAGCCATCCTGGATCCGGGATCGTGAATACAGCCTCAAGCTCATTACCATAACGCAACGTTAACTATTCATGAAAATCGCAAATGAAATGAAATAAATATATTTGCTCTCAAGCTTAGCCTTTTGTTAACAACACTGTCATCTCAGATTTTCAAAATATGCTTTTGAACCATAGCTAAACAAGCATTTGTGTAAGAGTATTGATAGCCTAGCATAGCATTTAGCCTAGCATTCAGCATGCAACATTTTCACAAAAACAAGAAAAGCATTCAAATAAAATAATTTACCTTTGAAGAACTTCAGATGTTTTCAATGAGGAGACTCTCAGTTAGATAGCAAATGTTCAGTTTTTACAAAAATATTATTTGTGTAGACAAATCGCTCCGTTTTCTTCATCACATTTGGGTAAGAAAAAACCCGAAAATTAAGTCATTAAAACGAATCAAAACGATTAAAGCGAACTTTTTTCCAAATTAACTCCATAATATCGACAGAAACATGGCAAACAATCAATCCTCAAGTTGTTTTTCACATATCTATTCGATGATAAGTCATTTGTTGCAGTTTAGTTTCTCCTCTGAAGAAATGGAACACGCATGGACCTGGAGATTACGCAATAATTTTGACGCAGGACACCGGGCGGACACCTGGTAAATGTAGTCTCTTATGGTCAATCTTCCAATGATATGCCTACAAATACGTCACAATGCTGCAGACACCTTGGGGAAACGACAGAAAGGACAGGCTCATTCCTGGCGCATTCACAGCTCATTCCTGGCGCATCCACAGCCACGGCAGCGTAGCCTAGTGGTTAGAGCGTTGGACTAGTAACCGGAAGGTTGCGAGTTCAAACCCCCGAGCTGACAAGGTACAAATCTGTCGTTCTGCCCCTGAACAGGCAGTTAACCCACTGTTCCCAGGCCGTCATTGAAAATAAGAATATGTTCTTAACTGACTTGCCTGGTTAAATAAAGGTAAAATAAAAAATAAAAAAAATAAAAAAATAAGGAGACATTGGAACACAGCGCCTTCAGAATCTGGGGCATTTCCTGTATGAAATGTCATCTTGGTTTTGTCTGTAGCATTAGTTCTGGGGCACTCACAGATAATATCTTTGCAGTTTTGGAAACGTCAGAGTTTTTTCTTTCCAAAGCTGTCAATTACATGCATAGATAGTCAAGCATCTTTTTGTGACAAAATATCTTGTTTAAAACGGGAACGTTTTTTATCCAAAAATTAAAAGAGTGCCCCCTATCTCGGAGAAGTTTTAACTGGTGCCCCCTTAAATTGACTCTGTACCGGTACCCCCTGTATATAGTCTCGCTATTGTTGATTACTCCTGCTCTTTAATTATTTGTTACTTTTATCTATTATTCTTGTCTGTATTTTTGAAACTGCATTATTGGTTGAGGGCTCGTAAGTAAGTGTTTCACTGTATGTGAATAATAACATTTGATTTAATTTGTTCTCCGTTTTGCTCTATGACCCCCACAAGTGTCAAGGGACTTGTCTGAAGGTAACCGGTACCAGAATAAAATAGAATGGAAGTATGAAGGTAGTGTTGTCTACCCCAAAAAAGTGGATTAAATATGTGTCAAAATAAAAAATATTTCCAGATGTTCTTTTTATATCTCCTAGATTTAGTACAGACACTTCAAAACCTTTCTTATCATTTGTTTTGCAATGCGTTTCTAAAGGCCAAAATCAATATTTTACCAAATCACTTTTTAAATATATTTTTGCAATACCTAAATTCGAAATAAAATAGCTAAATGATCCATAGTGTGACCCCCCCCAACGTTTTAGACTAAAGAAATAAGGTACAGTATAATGAAAAGAAAAACATGAAACAGCAGTGGAATCTTTTGCCTAAGCTACAGAAGGTACTAGGCATCTCATCAGACAAATAATGAAAAAGTGCCTTCCTTGAGTTCCCTGTAAAATGATTGGTTGTGAGATGTAGGCATGGCTTACTCAGGAGGTGGTAAATGGTCCTGCTGGGGCTGGTTGTTGTTGGTACAGAGGCAGGTTTCCTGTGTGAGAAGGGGCAAGCAAAGCGAGCGGGCAGGCGACTGCTTAGTTGGGCGGTTAAGCCTGTCAGCACTGCCAGGGTGCATCACACCAGTTCTGGGTTCACGTACTATTTAAAATAATTTCAAAGACATTAGCAGTGATTGATTGAGCTTGCTTGGTGCAATGGAACCCATAGAATAGTCACAAAGTCACAAAACTCTAGGCTCAAGTAGGTAGGCTCAAAAGTAGTAGGCTCAAGCAAATGCTCAAAGTACTATGAAATGGTATTTGAACCCAGGTCTGCACTGTACTACAGTTGGGAAACTATGATGCTCTACTCTGCTCTACAGTTGGAGTCCAATTCAGGTAAATCTGAACCCCTGGCCACAGCACAGGCTTTGATTTAGCATTCCTTGTAAAGTCACGCTGGTGGAGAAGGGCAGACAGATGCGCAGACGCACGCGCACACAGTCACATGCACACAGTACACACAAGATTTAAAGGCACATTGTTTTATAACTTCACAATTACCTGTGTGTGTGTGTGTGTGTGTGTGTGTGTGTGTGTGTGTGTGTGTGTGTGTGTGTGTGTGTGTGTGTGTGTGTGTGCGTGTGCGTGTGGTTTGGTTTGGTTTTAAAAAACAAGGTGGGGGCCATTTCGCTGGACCCCACAAGGAACAAGGCTATTTCAGGCTTAGGGGTTACGGTTGCAATCAGGGTTAGGGTTAGAATTAGGCTTAGGGGTTAGGTTTAGGGTTCCAATTTGGGTTAGGGTTACAATTAGGGTTTGGTTTAGAATTAAGGTTAGGAATTACGGTTAAATGTAGTCTTAGGGTTTGGGGTTAGGGTTAGGTTTGGGTTTAGGGGTTAAGGAAAATAGGATTTTAATGGGACATTTTTTGGGGGTCCCCACAAGGATAGTACAACAAACTTGTGTGTGTGTGTGTTAGAGCGAGTGCATGTGGTTTGAAAGAAGGACCCTCCAAGTGGTTTGAAAGAAGGACCCTCCTAACTTTCACAAAAATAATACTCATCTATAAATCTGAAGAAAAAAAACACAAGGCCATGTAAAAATGGGGTTATGTTTGAGCTGTTTTGGCAGTTCGCAAGATCCTCAGCTTTTCTTTTCTGTGGTGTCTTAGTTGTCAGCACATTTAGCTTGTTAAAGGGAATATCAATAGAAACATCTTCAAGGCACCTCCGGCTATCGCAATCTAAAATGCCCTCTGAACAAACCCCCAGGCATCAAAGCCTCAGCTAGCTCAGCTATCTCTCTGACACGAAGTACAATTTTAATTACATATAAGATTTCCACTCTGTACTACTAGGGCCTCTCCTAGAGGGGGGGTTCAGTTGACAGATGTAGGATCTTACTGTGATCACCCTATATTGCAGCAGAACTTTAAAAAAATGATTTCCACTTATCCCTTAAGAAACATTTATTAACCCCTACAAAAAATGTCCATGGATCATAATCATCGTAATAATTCACATTTCTTGATGTCTTGTTGTCTGTCATACTGTATATAACAAGTAACCACCTTTATTTCTCCAAGTACCTAAATGATATGATATACACTATGTGCAGACTTTTTAAAATTGTCTGAATAGTTAGACACCACAAAAGCAAACTGGTCACACCAGATCTTGAGGTAGAAATCTAAAAAGAAAAGGATTCACAATGAAAGACAAAAATATCTCCAAATATACCCTACATCCTTCATGTAATGTAGCTGTTTCCAGGATATATACATTGGTTCATTCATTAAAGTCCTGGGCCGCTACGAGCACCGCCTCTGGATGAGCATTTTCTGGTTTGTTTATGGCCTTATACAGCTCGTTGAGTACAGTCTTAATGCCAGCATCGGTTTGTGGTTAATAGACAGCTTCGAAAAATAAAGATATATAGTGTGGTCTATAGATTATCATGAGATACTTACTCTACCTCAGGCGAGCAAAATCTCGAGAATTCATTAATATCAGATTTTGTGCACCAGCTGTTATTGGCAAATAGACACAGACCGTCACCACTAGTCTTACCGGAGGCAGCTGCATCATGCCGATGCACGGAAAGCCCAGCCAGCTGTATGTTATCCATGTCATCTTTCAGCCACATAAGATATTACAGTTTCTAATGTCCCGTTGGTAGGATAGTCTTGATCAGAGTTTATCCAGTTTATTATTTAATGATTGCACATCGGCTAATAGGACTGGTATTGTCACGACTTCCGCCGAGGTCGGCCCCTCTTCTTGTTCGGGCAGCGTTCGTTAGTCGAAGTCACCGGTCTTCTAGCCATCGCCTATCCACCTTTCATTTTCCATTTGTTTTGTCTTGTCTTCCCACACATACATACATACATGTTGTGTATTTAACCCTCTGTTCCACCCCATGTCCTTGTCCGGTATTGTTTATTTGTAGTGCGTGTGCACATTATGCTGGTGTGTACCGGGTTTTGTTTACCCATTGATTTATTGTTCTGTTTACGGTGGTTTTGTTTATTAAACTGCGCTGCTGTACAGTTTTTGCTCTCCTGCTTCTGACTTCTCTGCCGCCAGTACGCACCCCCTACAGGTATAGGCGGGTTACCCACTTGACATCTGATTCTTACAAAGCACCCCAACCTACAACCCCTATATCTCCGTCTCCTATCACGTGAATGACGGGGATTTGGGCCTTGTCCGTTGTCTAAAGTAAATCCTTTGCGTCAGACTTGTTAAAGAAAGAATTTTTGTCCAGTACGAGGTGAGTAATCTCTGTTCTGATATCCAGAAGCTTTTTTAGGTCATAAGAGATGGTGGCAGAAACAATATGTACAAAATAAGTTACAAATAATGTGAGAAAATACACACAACAGCACAATTGGTTAGGAGCCCATAAAACGGCAGCCATCTCCTCCGGCCCCATTTGTAAGCCTGTGTTCAGCTGTTCAAACTGTAGTTTCAGTCTGTATTTGTAGGGCATAATTACAATGGTGAAGTTGTGAAAATAGGTGCACAGCACAGCACAGCAGGATTTTCCATCCCCAAGAGAGGCCCAGTCCATAAATTGCTTTATTACGGTGATCTGCCCACTTGGGTCAAATGTCAAGATGTGACACTCTGTTGTTTATTAAAATAGCATAATATTATTTCACCCATTCACTCTCTCTCACAATGATTGCACAGCATCTTTGATCTCCTGTCTTTTTCTGCGTACCATATAATTGTAATGTTAATGGGTGTGTGAAATTGCATGATTAGTGGTCTTGTGTAGACAGACAGATATATAGTCAACAGATCAGTAATTGATCATCTTTCTCTTTCAACAACATGCAGTTTTTCTTCTGGTGGATTTATTTATATCATGTGGAGGTTATTTTCTGATGCCTTCACACAAACAATGATACATTGTTTACAGCCGACTGGGTTTAGTTTAGCTGCTTGATTCCCCAATACCATTAGAAAGTGGAAGGATTTCAAGCGGATAAAAATGACTTACTACTAAATCAGTGGATGTTGAGCTGTCATTGGATGAGGATAGGAAGAGGTGCTTATTTAGTGGCCTTTTGTCAGCAACATAAGACACTTGGAAAGAAGAATCCTTTTGGATCAAATTTGTAAGGCCTCTGAGCCTAGTGTGAGTTGTGGCATTGTTTTATCATGCTACCTTCCCTTCTCTAACAGCTGCCCTGCCCTGCCCACCCTCCTCTCTCTTGCTCCATCTCCAGCGGCCCAGTGTCAGCCATCTAGGCAACAGCTAAGTGGAGAGGGGGATGGATAGAGAGAGAGCACGAGGGAGGACGAGTGAAACAGAGAGAGAGAGGGACAGAGAGAGTGAATGCCCTGCTCTCTCCCCTGAGACCTATTCTTATAAAACTGCATCTCAGTCTGGAACCACTGGAACCATGGGACCAAGCAGCATGGAGAACACACTGTGTAGATTCTAGAACGTGATGTCTTGAACCTCGCTCTTTCTCCGTTCATTCTCTCTTTCTCTGAGCTTTGAGACGGGGCATGCAAAGCTAAGCCCAGCCCAGACTATCTCTGTGGACTCTCTCTTTCTCTCTCTATGGTAGTGTTTTGAGTCTTACATCTCACCTCGTTTGTGTTCTTGTCTAATTAGCTAGTGCCTTGTCCATTAGTGTTCATCTTGCCTCCCGTCCTAACCTCTTGTTCTCTTAGCTCCCTTATTACCCCAGGCTATTTTTCTTCCATCCTCTCTCTGAGAGAATAAGGAATTCAAGTGGCAAATGAAATGAGTGGCAAACACATCAAAAGGATCCTCAGCAGAGTTCCGTTGCCTGTCAGAGTAAAATCATTTGTTCCCCCTGCTTTTACACTTTCTCCACGCCGTCATCCTTTTTACAATCCCCGTTCTTCCGCTCTCCTTATCTCTGTCTTCCTCTCTGCCCCTATCGCTCTCTTCCTTTCTATCTGTTTCTCTTCCTCTTTCTCTCTCTCCACTGGTGTGTTTAATGTCTTTCCTGAAAACCATTTCCTCAGAGCCTGCCTGCCACTGTTCATTTTGGACAAAATGCCTAACTTTAGAAACTGCTATATATGCATTTAGTTTTTCTGGAAGAATCATTTTTAGCCTGCGTTTTCAGGTTGAATTTTATGCCTTTACTGACATTGTTTAAAAAAACTGAAAGAGCAACACAACTAAGAAGATTCACATTTAAAGATGTCTTAATTTGTTTAAGTAAATATGTATTGTGAAGTAATGGATGAAAGAGAAAAAGAAGGGATAAAAGAGAAAACAATGTTTTCCCCATAGAGATCCTATAACACGTTCTAATTCCTAATTCTATAGTTTTCACTAGATTATTTACTACAGATATAGGATCTTAATTTGAGCCAGTTTGCTGCAGCAGGAAAATAATCCTGCAGCAACAGGAAATGTGAATTATTATGCAGGTTATAATTAATGGACATCTTTGTAAGGGTAGATACATTTTTCACAAGGGAAAATCAAGTATGAAATTTCAAAGTGGAAATTACAAACTTCAGAAGCCTTTTTGAACTTTAAGAAGTGGAAAGTTGTCCTGCAACAGGGTGATCAAATTAAGATCCTACATCTGTAGTAACCTGTTATGTTATTTTCTTCTATTCCTATTTTTCTAACCACCTCAACTTAATCTATGATAAAATCACCCCCCAAAACAAAAGGCATCCTTTGCAGCTAAACATCAAATATACTGTAGGTAGATGTTATTTTGCTAGCTACAATTATGTATTTACAGTACCAGTCAAATGTTTGGACACATCTACTCATTCAAGGGTTTTTCTTTATTTGTACTATTTTCGACATTGTAGAATAATAGTGAGGACATCAAAACGATGAAATAACACATATGGAATCATGTAGTAACCAATGAAAGTGTTAAACAAATCAAGATATATTTTAGATCCTTCAAGGTAGCCACCCTTTGCCTTGATGACAACTTTGCACTCTTGGCATTCTCTCAACCAGATTCACCTGGAATGTTTTTACAACAGTTTTGACATATGCTGAGCACTTGTTGACTGCTTTTCCTTCACTCTGCGGTTGAACTCATCCCAAACCATCTCAATTGGGTTGAGGTCGGGTGATTGTGGAGGCCAGGTCATCTGATGCAGCACTCCATCATTCTCCTTGGTCAAATATCCCTTACACAGCCTGGAGGTGTGTTGGGTCATTGTCCTGTTGAAAAACAAATGATAATCCCACTAACGGCAAATCAGATGGGATGGCGTATCGCTGCAGAATGCTGTGGTAGCCATGCTGGTTAAGTGTGCCTTGAATTCTGAATAAATCAGACAGTGTCACTAGCAAAGCACCCCCAAAACATCGTACCTCCTCCTCCATGGTTCACCACACATGCAGAGATCATCCTTTCACTTACCCTGCGTCTCACAAAGACACGCCAGTGTCATCAGACCAAAGAAGGTATTTCCACAGGTCTAATGTCCATTGCTCGTGTTTCTTGGCTCAAGCAAATCTCTTATTGTTATTGGTGTTCTTTAGTAGTGGTTTCTTTGCAGCAATTCGACCATGAAGGAGTGAGTCACGCAGTCTCCTCTGAACAGTTGATGTTGTGATGTGTCTCTTACTTGAACTCTGTGAAGCATTTATTTGGGCTAATGAACTTATCATCTGCAGCAGAGGTAACTATGGGTCTTCCTTTCCTGTGGCAGTCCTCATGAGAGCCAGTTTCATCATAGCCCTTGATGGTTTTTGCAACTGCACTTGAAGAAACCTTCAAAGTTCTTGAAAAAATAAAGAAAAACCATTGAATGAGTAGGTGTATCCAAACTTTTGACTGGTACTGTATATCAATCTGTATTGATGAAGTATCGCGTAAGATCTGCAATAAAATGTCACGTTAATTTCCAGTTGAGGCGACGTCTCCGCAACAGCGGGAACATTGCCACGCTCTATAGTTATTTGACATGGGGATGGTTTTCATGGTGTGTAGAATTCATTAGGGTGGGTGCTGAAGAGTTTAGATAACGACACATTGCTTTCATGTGTCGCAGAGGGACGAGACCATGTGATTTCAAAGGAGACACAAAACAAGACTTTGGTTCAAAAAGAAAAACGTGGATACTGTATTTGAAATGTACAAAAGCTATATACAACATACACACACACTCACACTGAGCATAGCCAAATGAATGAGCAGTATACCTATACATACTACAAGGCTACTTTAACTCCAGGAAACAAACGAAATAAAAACTTAGGAGTTGCGGTATCTCATTGTCTTTGATATGATTCGTAATCAAAGTAATACATTCCTTATTTGAATCTCCATATAGTCCATGTCTAGCTCAGAACTCAGGGAAGAGGGAGGGGTAATGAATCCACTAATTAGTGTGTGATCATGTCCATAGAGAACACATGGAGTACTTGCATATTCCTTTAGAGATCTGATTCCTCCAAGACGTTGCGAGGCATGGGGATCCGTGTGTATCTTCACAGACTGACTGACACTGAGGCAGATCTCTGTCCTTTTCAATCAGACAGTAAGTCTGACAAGGAGGAGGGTCCATAGAGGGTTAGACATTTTTTAGAGGGCACTTGGAGGATCTTTTATACAGTATGACTGAAAGGGGCCATCTCCTGCTGTACGCCAGGGTCTGGTTTCCCAGATACAGATTAAGCCTAGTCCTGGACTAAAAATTATTTTCAATGGGTAATCTCCACTAAGCATGGGTTGTAGTCCAGCACTAGGCTTAATCTTTGTCCGGGAAACCGGCCCTAAGAGCTTGGCAAGGGAACCTGTTCCACTGCAAGCTCCTCTATACGAGGATAGATGAAAGCATCGCAATGTTAAATAGTGGCATCATACTGTAAACGGCTTGCAATAATTACGTCTCTTCAACATAATTTAAACCACGTACCTTACAGTATATTTATAAACATGATGGAAGGTTGTAATGAGAAATGATATTCTAATATTTTCATACGCATTTTTTCTTGGCAACATTGTTACATGTATGTACGTTTTATGAGTTCACATATTACTCAAACTTGATCTTTTTATCAAGGCACTTGGTGAACTGCTTTCAGTGCACTGCTTTTTAAAAGGTAACAAGCATCAACAATGGACACATTTGCCAATGTATTTTTATACCCTTGTCTATTTTTATTCGTAGATACAAAGTATGGCTTTTTAAAACAGTGATACAAATACCCCTAATGTCTTTACTACACTTACTTTATCAACATAAACATTACTTAAAATGTACTTGAGCAAATATTACATTTAACTGGATGAGCAAAGTCTCTTTTCAGGGCGGTGGAGATCGACATTGTCCTGATAAGTAACTATTTCCATAAGGTGTTGTTACATATAATCAGAGCTTTTATAGTACAATTTTCCTGATGCTTTCTTGAAATGGTCTGAGTATACAAGGGGGCGTCCCAATAATCTCTCCTTCCTCCTGAAGTGTGCACTACTCCCCACAAATGTAAAAGCATTGGATTGGTGTAGGCATGGGCCAGGGGAAGTTTCCATTCACCAATCATTTCCTTTGAAATTCATTAAAGGAAGTGAACACGTGAACACTTTGGGAGAAAAACTATTGCGATGCAGCCAAGGCGTTAGCTCATCATGTTGAGGAACTTACTCTCCTCAGCCAGGGCGGTCAACATGGAGTTCATATCGCCGATGGCCATGTTACCGATCCCTGCTGGCACAGAGGCCAGGGTCACAGAGCTACGGGGGGTGGTGAGCCTGGAGGAGTTCTGGGACAGACTTGTGAGGAGCCCGGGGCTGAGGGTCCCCGACATCAGGCTGGAGTGGTCACCATCATCCAACATGGCATCAAAGTCAATCTGGGCGTGCTCCACACCAGAGGAGTCCACGGTGCTGGTGACCTGGTTGACCCCTGGGGATGCCATGGTAACGGCAGTGCCTACCAGTGCCTGGGGTGCGCAGGGGGACATGGGGGAATCGAAACTCGGGTTGTTGTTGGACTCGAACATGTGTATCTGGCCAGTGTATAACATTGGAGCGTTAGAGTTGGAGTTTCCCTTTTGTCCGACGTTATGTGCTGCGGTGCGGCCTGGCTTCTTTGGACTGGCCTCAGAGGTGTTGTGATTGAAGTCAGACTGAAGGAAACGGTTCTGCATCGTACTGCTGGATCTTACATGTTGTCTGGACATAGACTTGGTCTCCATGGGAAGCCTGGGCTGCATCCCATCTCTGGTCCCAGTATGGACGGCTTGCTGCTGAGGCGTACTACTGTAGTTCAGCTGCTCAACCTGATTCATGTGAGGGGGATAGCTTTCAACCTGAGTCCTTGATCTGTAGTTTTGAATATCTGGATTATGTGTTGCCATTACTCTGCCATTGGGCAGTGCCATGCCGTTGTTGTTGGGTCGTAGGCTGCCATTCCCAGATCCAGAGTTAGGGATGGGGACAATGTCTTGGCCGTATCCCTGCTGGGGACTCATCTGCTCAGTATAATTCATGCTGCATGGCTGCCTCTGTTGCTGTTGGACAAAGTTGATCCTTTGGGCGTTGCTTCTTTGAGTGTAGCCTTGTAGCTCCATGTTCTGGCTCATAGGCATCACCTGCTGGTTACTGTTACTACCCATACTACCCTGGAAAGGCCCACAGTTCTGTCTCTGCTGAACCACTGCCAGGTTGTTGTTTCTGAGGAGGTTCTGCTTTGTGAGTCTTGGGGTGCCTGTGGCGTCCATAGTCCCTGAGCTGACCTCATTCCACTGCACTGGCATGTTGTTTTTGTTGTTCATACCGGGTGAGGTTGGGTACTGCTGTTGCTGTGATCCAGAACCAGGGCTCATCTTGTAGAGCGTTAGGGGGGCCTGGCCTGACTCAGACAGGGGCATGTTGGTATCCACCATGGCCATCCTCCTTTGCCCATAGAACTGCTGCTGGGGCTGCTGGGAGGAGGTCATATTCCCTTGGACCTGGAAGCCGTGTGATTGGCTGTTGGTGTAGTCGACGGGGCCTGCTGATTGGCCGGCGCCAGTGTTCTGAGACCTGAGATACTGTACGACATCATCAGGCAGCACCATGTCCTCGTCCCCTGCATGGTCCAGCCCGTCCACAGCCATGGTCTCCATCACCAAATTCTCTGAGATGCTGGGGGGCCGCGGGGCGAAAGGGTGGCGGTGCAGACTTCCGTCGGATCGTGTGTAGCCCTGCATGGCCAGGCCCCGGCGATCAGTAGAGGGAGGAGGCATCATGGAGTTGGGGTTCATACTGTTCATGCTGTTGTAGCGCTGGACCCTGGGCAGGGACAGTGGGTCCAAGGTAGGTCTGCGGACGGGATCGCTGGCTCTCCGTGGCAGGTTACCAGGGACCTCGTGGGGCATCATACTATAGTTACTGTAGCCAATGTCGCTGCAGCGTCTGGGCACTGCTCCAGCAGGGGGCTGGAACAGGTTGGAATTGGAGGAGCTCTCCCTCTCCTGGGAGTGGTCCCCGTACAGGGCCATCCTGGTCCTGAGGCTCATGCGCTCCATGTTGGGCAGAGGTGTGGGTGGAGCTCCCCCGGTTGCGGCAGCATATTTGGCCTTAAGATGGTAGTGCTGAGCCGGGGTGAGGCTGAGCAAACTAGGGCCGTTTCCACCACCCCCTCCACACTGGCTGGCCTCGCTGGATCTCCGGGACAGGTCTGTGGAGATGGGGTCGTAGGAGTCGGCTGAACTGATGTTGTTGTGACGGTTGCTGAACTGTGAAGCTTCGGAAGAGCGGCGGCTGGAGTAGCAGGGGGAGATGCCCGAGGAGCGGCGGCTGGTGTAGGCTGAACTGGCAGTGCTGGTGTTGCTGTACCGGCGACCCTGCTCATACAGCTGGTTTAGCATGGTCACCTCGCATGATGACAGGTCACCAAGACGCTGACCAGGGTAGGGCCCGGGTGAAGCGATCATATTGGAGTTCTCCAGAAGGGAACCTGAGGAACCAACAAGAGGAACTACATTAGAACATATAGGGCAAAACACCTTTCCTGGTATCTAAGGCTGCTTCACAAATTCCTCCCAACTCCATCTCTCCGATTGTGGATGAACGCAAAAAAAAAATAAAGTTTGTTATTTGGTCATTTGTACCCCTTTTTCTCCCCAATTTTGTGATATCCAATTGGTAGTTACGGTCTTGTCCCATTGCTGCAATTCCCATGCGGACTTGGGAGAGACGAAAATCGAGAGCCATGCATCCTCTGAAACACACACTGCTTCTTGACACACTGTTCACTTAACCCGGAAGCCAGCCGCACCAATGTGTCAGAGGAAACACCGTACAACTGGCCACCATGTTAGCGTGCACTGCACCCGGCCCGCAACAGGAGTCACTAGAGCGCGATGGGACAAGGACATCCCGGCCGGCCAAACCCTCCCCTAACCCCGACGGCGCTGTGCCAATTGTGTGTCGCCTCATGGCTCTCCCAGTCATGGCCGGCTGTGACACAGCCCAGGATTTTGGATCTGTAGTGATGCCTCAAGCACTGTGATGCAGTGCTTTAGACCGCTGTGCCACTCGGGAGGCCCTAGCGAGAATTGTTTTTATAAGATAATATTTTTCTTCCTTGTCATCGTTTATTAAACTTTCAGCATTATGACAGTTCTTAACAACAGTTGTCAAAAACTCTATATAAAACTCTTACCAACAGCAGGAATAGGAGGCAGCTTGGTGTTGGTGTTCCGGATCTGTGGACCAGAGTTGACCCAGGGACACGAATCCCTCACATTCTTCAGCCTCTCCTTCTTGATGTTCTCCAGCTTGATGGTGACTCCTCCCCCTTTACGGAGCCCAAGCCCCACCCCTGCTGAGTTGCCATGGGAGAGGGTGGAGGAGTCCACCATGGGAGCGTCATCCAGTGCACTCAGCTCCCCAAAGCTTCCCCCACTGTGCAGGGCCATCTCTACTCCACTGTCATTGTTGTGGGCACTGCCAAGTGGCGATGGCTCACTGCTACATGACGAGTGACCGCCAGGGCTGGATTGATACGTCTGGAGAGGAGGACAGGGTATATGGTTTATGTTAGACACCAGATCAAGCCTATCAAGGGCTTCTCATATTACTAAGTTGAACTGAGCTGAGCCAAACCAAGCTCTACTGAGTGGTTTTGTTCAGGTTGGCTTGTTAGTGTGAAAAAGGTACCACAGTCAGACCAATTCAGGGCATGGTCAATGTAAAAATATGCTTAAAGTATGTACAAGCTGGATGTAGAAGCCTAAGTGTTGTTGTTTCTTAGTTTACTCCAATTAGGGGAGGGGTGGTAGGGTTTGCGGGAAATAATAAAGGAAAATATCATTTTAAAAGATATGTATATATATACACACACACATTTATGTATATATATTTGGGTGTGTATGTATGTATATATATATTTACAAAAAAATATGGGGGATTGGAAATGATGTAGACAATTACATTGATGGAAGCTACAATCTATCTGCAATATCTAAATATAATATAAAAATAATAATAATATATATGCTAATGGAATTGTTCTGTGTTTTCTATATATTTTCACACTATGAGGTTAGAATAATACTGTGAAATTGTGAAAAATATGTTAATGCACTTTTAGTGTAATGCCTGAAATTTCAGCCTGTTTTGGTGGGATGGAGTTTTGGCTTGCCTTGTGACATCACCAGGTAGTACATTTGTTATTAGACCAATAAGAAAGAGTTCCAAATCTCTCTGCCAATAACAGCTAGTGTTCAGTTTCCCCTCCCCACACAGACCACTTCCAGACAGTCCTAGCAAAATTCTTGCTTGAGAAATTGCTATTTGCTAAGAACCTATTTTTGTTTCTTTTTGACCATTTTAATTGAAAAGGATCACAGTAAGGTACTTAATTGTTACCCAGAAATGATTTGATATTGAGAAAAAAACATCTGTACTGGAATACAGTTGCACAATTCTGATTAATCAAGTATTTAAAATCTTTGCCAAACCACAAATTAAATAAACGATGTAGCATAGCTATAGTTTCATAATCTTATTTATCATAGATATGTTGGATTCATTTACAAAGGAAACAAGTATATTGTGGAGCGATGGAGGGATACTGTGAGTCTAATCACAGTCAAGTGTTGATAGTGATGAATTCTGACACAGACTGAACTAGAAAGAGTCTTGATCACAGCTTGATTGCTGACACTATTTGTTCCACACACATGCTGAACAGTCCCGTTCTTTGAATATTAATTTGATAATGACTTTTATCATGGCCCGACAGACATTACCGTCAGATCACGTAGGCCACAGAGGAATATAACTGAATAAACTCATGCAAAAACATCAAACTGTAGACAGTACAGTATAGACTTTTAAAACTAGAAGCACGATTGGAAAGTGCTTGGTGTAATCCTCTATTCTTTCATACATAAAGGAACAGAGCAGTGCAATTTCAAATGTACAGATGCAAAATTGACATGCAGAGTTAGAAAGCATTGAAATGAAAGAGAAAAAGTGGTGGTGCTTACCTCAGAGATGCCTGTCCGTTATGGAAAGTGTTAAAGAAAGAGAAGCACATTCAAGTAGTGACCAGAGAGGTGAGTTGGATTAGGAGAAGGGTAGACCATCAGCAGGTCAATTGTCCATCACAGTTAGCGTGAAAGGTGATGGGATAGATGGTGAAATGCCTGCATTTGAGTCACAAGACTCAAATAACATAGAATATGTATGATGGTACTGATAGGATTTGCATTGATAGTTTAAGTTAGTAGTTGAGAGGATTTGGACAATAGTCAAAGTCAATGCTTTGTTAAATAATTAGTGGTGATGACACATTGGAATGTCACACCCAGTCTTACCATCGAGTTCTCGGTCTTGATTGACTTGACCTGCAGGCAGTCCTCCACTCCTCTAGTAATGCTGTTGGCCTCCATCTTTCCATCTATCCCTCTATCACTCTGTTTGGCATTTGCCTCATTCTCTCCATTTCCCTTGGGAGTACCCCTGGGAGGCACATCGCCACGTTGTTTCTTGGTGATGTGGGCCTCTGGTCCGTGAACCGTCTTCACATGCTTCCTGAGAGAGCTGGGGTCTGTGTAGCGTTTAGTGCACCCAGGGATCTTACAGATGTAGGGTTTCTGGGAAAAATAATTTTAAAGTATGTCTTATTACCTTATGATGCTTATGTTGATTACTGATTTCTTTCATTGTCTTCTGAAAATGCAATATATAAAAACTAAATAAATTGAAACGCACATTAGTTGATTTAAATAATGGCAGTGGGTATATACTGATGTAGCTCAAAGTATGTCTTTGAGGTGATTGTCTATAAGAGCCTTACCTCATTGGAGTGTGTGCGGTTCTGGTGCTTGGCTCTGTCTGAGGCGTTTGAGAAGGCTTTGTTGCAGCCCTCATGTTCACAGACGTACGGCTTCTCCCCTGTGTGGGACCTCAGGTGGGTCTTCAGGTTCTCCAGGCGAGAGTAGGCCTTACAGCATCCTTCAAACTAAAGAGAGGGAGGGAGACAAAGGTAAGTTAGACGTAGCCTCAGAGAGAAAAATGACTACTACACGTATTTAAGCTAAGTAAGAGACCATGGACAGCTTTGTTGAAACAAAGCATCAAAGCTGGTCTGTGTTTATCTTTGGTATGCTACAATAGGCTATGCATTGATTTGGTATTCCTTCAGAGCGGCATACTGTGCTGGGCACTGTGGGTAATTGACAGTTTGTGTGAGATGGGATCAAACTATATTCGCTCAAAAGTGGACATAAAAGACCTAAGATCCTCCCTTCAAAAACACAAGACTTGCTAGAGAGGGAGATAGCTGGGGGTGAATTAGATGCATGTGGGATTTAAAACTAAACTCTTTACACTTTAATAACTAATATCCTCCCCTCCTGTCAATCAGCCTTGTGAAGTCTCTAGTCAGAAGTATTTTAATGGACTGGACTCACAAGGCCTCATCAATGAGCTTTGAAGCTGAGGAAACTACACTCTGAATGTGATCATCATGAGTGGACTGCATGCTACAGATGAAGCCTGTAGGAATTCCCGGAAAACTCATCTAGATGGAGAGGAAGGATCACTACTGGTAAGAAATAGGCTTGGAGTGAAGAAATACAGTAAAGTTATGGTCAATAGTTATTATAGGGTGAAAAGCATAACACTATCTAGAGGTAGGACTTGTGCAGAAATGTGATTAATACAAGGAGAGATAGTTATGTGAGTGGCTTATCCATGACCTATAATAGAAGGCTCTGGGCTTATTGAAATAATGTGTACATGCCCAGGTGCTAGTTGGGAGTTGGAGTTCTTACTGTGCATTTGTGTGGCTTCTCCCCAGTGTGTCTCCTCATGTGGACCACCAGCATGTACTGAGCTTTGAAGGGCTTCTGCTCTCTCGAGCACTCATCCCAATGGCACACAAACTCTTTCTTCTCCCCATGGATGTGGTCGTTGTTGATGTGCTGAAGAGAGAACACGGGAACATGGGGTTACATGGGAGTAAAACACAGCCGACACATCCATGTATCTCAACTTGTTTCAGGATATGATCTTCTCAATCAACTGTCAGACTTTCTTTAAAGCATTCGAGGTGTGTGTGTGTGTGTGTGTGTGTGGAAAAGTGAGACGTTTAGTCAGCAAAGAGCTTGTGAGAGCAGGCCTCCCAAACATCCCTTTCTGAGATCCCTTCCCTTCCCCAAGCCAGACCACGAGTGACAACTCCATCCATCATGGCTAACAGTTTGTCTGCAACTCACGTTGTAGACAAAGGGTTGTAACTGTTTTGTCAGGTCCTGTGTCTCACAAAAAAACCACAATGTTTTCTCAGGCCCTATATGCGTCAGAGGGAGGGGACTTCCTTAACTAACCAGAAGAGGAATGAGTTGTGGGACAGTCACACCTGAGATTTACACACATCTCCTCCTCTCTCTCCCTCAGATGCACATGCTTCAACAGCTGATTATGTTCTTCGAGGAACACGGTGCACCCTCCCAAAGAACACGTTGCACCCCCCCACCCTCATTTTGCCCTCAGAATAACCTCAATACGTTGGGTCTTGGACTCTACAAAGTGTTGAAAGTGTTCTACAGGGACACTGGCTCATGTTGACTCCAATGCCTCCCACAGGTGTCAAGTTCGCTGGATGTCCTTTAGGTGGTGGACCATTCTTGATACACACGGAAACTGCTAAGTGTGAAAAACCCAGCAGCGTTGCAGTTCTCGACACAAACTGCTGCGCCTGGCTCCTGGTACCCCCCGTTCAAAGGTACTTCAATCTTTTGTCTTGCCCATTTACTCTCTGAATGGCACACATACACAATCCATGTCTCAATTATATCAAGGCTTAAAAATCGTTGTTTAACGTGTCTCCTCCCCTTCATCTACACCAGGCCTGGGCAAAGGCCGACCCGGGGGCCGTACTTGGCTCGCGGACCTGATTCAATATGGCCCGCGAACCTGATTCAATATGGCCCGCGAACCTGATTCAACATGGCCCGCGAACCTGATTCAATATGGCCCGTGAACCTGATTCAATATGGCCCGTGAACCTGATTCAATATGGCCCGTGAACCTGATTCAATATGGCCCGCGGACCTGATTCAATATGGCCCGTGAACCTGATTCAATATGGCCCGCGAACCTGATTCAATATGGCCCGCGAACCTGATTCAACATGGCCCGCGAACCTGATTCAATATGGCCCGCGAACCTGATTCAATATGGCCCGTGTACCTGATTCAATATGGCCCGCGAACCTGATTCAATATGGCCCGCGAACCTGATTCAACATGGCCCGCGAACCTGATTCAATATGGCCCGCGGACCTGATTCAACATGGCCCGCGAACCTGGTTCAATATGGCACGCGAACCTGATTCAATATGGCCGCGAACCTGATTCAACATGGCCCGCAAACCTGATTCAATATGGCCCGTGAACCTGATTCAATATGGCCCGCGAACCTGATTCAACATGGCCCGCGAACCTGATTCAACATGGCCCGCGAACCTGATTCAACATGGCCCGCGAACCTGATTCAACATGGCCCGCGAACCTGATTCAATATGGCCCGCGAACCTGATTCAACATGGCCATCGAACCTGATTCAATATGGCCCGCGGACCTGATTCAACATGGCCCGCGAACCTGATTCAACATGGCCATCGAACCTGATTCAATATAGCCCGCAAACCTGATTCAACATGGCCCGCAAACCTGATTCAATATGGCCCGCGAACCTGATTCAACATGGCCCGCGAACCTGATTCAATATGGCCCGCGAACCTGATTCAATATGGCCCGCAAACCTGATTCAATATGGCCCGTGAACCTGATTCAATATGGCCCGCGAACCTGATTCAATATAGCCCGCAAACCTGATTCAACATGGCCCGCAAACCTGATTCAATATGGCCCGCGGACCTGATTCAACATGGCCCGCGAACCTGATTCAACATGGCCCGCGAACCTGATTCAATATGGCCCGCGGACCTGATTCAACATGGCCCGCGAACCTGATTCAACATGGCCATCGAACCTGATTCAATATAGCCCGCAAACCTGATTCAATATGGCCCGCGAACCTGATTCAACATGGCCATCGAACCTGATTCAACATGGCCATCGAACCTGATTCAATATGGCCCGCGGACCTGATTCAATATGGCCCGTGAACCTGATTCAATATGGCCCGTGAACCTGATTCAATATGGCCCGCGGACCTGATTCGACGAGGTAAAGGATTTAAACTATTTCTCCTTTTACCTGGATGAGAGCATTGATGCACCTGACACGGAGCAGTTGTTGATGTTCTGACGAGGCAAAACCCCAGACTTTGAAATGACAGAGGAGCTTGCTTCAGTGCAGTCAATGAAGAGCACAACCACAGGGAAAGATTTATTGGAGGAGGTTAATAAGTGTGTAGCAAAGCTGGGACTTTATCCAGTGTGACTGTGCCCAAACTTGACAGGAAAAAACGTTGACCTTTTGAAAAGGACACAAGATCAAGTAGTTTAGTTGAACCCAGAAATTATTTTCCTGCATTGCATTATTCATCAGGAGGTGTTCTGTAAATGTGTTCTGAAAAGAGCCATGTTGTGGATACAGTCACTAAAGTGGTAAACTTCATAAGAGCAAAATCTAAACCACAGGCAGTTTGTCTCACTGTTGGAAGAGACAGAGCTCCCCTACCACACAAACATGAGATGGCTGAGTTTGGGGAAGGTGCTTAAAAGAATCTGGGACCTGAAGTCGGAGATTGCTGAGTTTTTGTAAATGAAAGGAAAATTATGATTTCTCTCAACTGCAATATAAAGAATGGTTGTCTGATTTTGCCTTCGCCGTGGACATCATGGACCTCATGAATGAACTGAATTCCAAACTACAAGCCTTTTAGCACATCAGATGTACAGCCTTGTCAAAGCCTTCAAAGGAAAATGACTCCTCCTGACCCCCAAGTAGAAGCCAACAATCTCACCCACCTTCCGACACTACTAGTCTGTTCCCTATCAGATGACCAGCAGGAGAAGTATACATCGCTGCTGCGTGCTTTGAACGCTGAGTTTTCTTGTCATTTTGAGGATTTCAAAGTGTTGGAAAATGACATGCTGTTGGTTTCCTCTCCTTTCAGGTTCAATGTGGATAACGCTCCCACTGACCTGCAACTTGAGCTTATCGATCTTCAGTCTGATGCAGTGATTGGAGAACTACTCAAAACAATGTCACTGACAAGGTTCTATGCATCTCTCGACGACAAAACTTTCCAAAGATAAAGAGTCACGCTCAGAAGATGTTTGCACTGTTTGGGTCAACCTATGTATGTGAACAGGCATTTTCAGTGATGAAATATAACAAGTCAAGGCACAGATCATCTCTTACTGACTCTCACCTCTCAGCAATCCTGCGCATAGCGACATCAGAAACTATACCTGACTTCACTGCTCTAGTCAATGCCTATCAGAGACTTCACTCCTCACACTGATTGAATAGTTTAAATGTAATATTGAGTTCTCTCTCTTTCTTGTGTTTTTTGTGCATACCCGTTAACAAGAGTTCTGTTTGTGGTGCTGAATGCAGTGTACTTTTCCCTCCGTGTAGTTCATTGCATGTTTAATAATGAAAATACCTATCCTGTGGTGCCTGTTTTCCCGAGTCTGACACTGCTCTTATCTCCGCTACAGTTCCGTCTGCTCTGACTCTGGTCCCTGTCTCCAGTCCCTCGTCTCGTAAGTCCAGCTTCCCAGCCCTGGACCCCTGCTCTACTGCTCCCTTGGATTCCGCTCCGGACCTGCTTACCCTGCCCCTACTTCCCTTGCCTAAGCCGTAGCCTCAGTTCCTGGTTCCCTGCTACCCGCCAGAGCTCCCCCTGACCTGCACCCCATTTCCCCCCGGTTTTCAATAAATACCTTGGTTACCTTATCCCTGTCTCCTCGTTTGAGGATGGGGCTACTCAGGAAGAATTAGTTTGGGTAAATAGAACCTAGAAGCGCTATGCCATAAATTAGTATTTTTTCAAGGTGTGTGATTTCACTGGTGAGAACATTGTGTGAAACCTTGGATCTACAGTACAGGGGCATGTGTACAGAAATGTAGATGAAGGTATAAAGTCCTATCAAACTCTTAGCGGCAGACTCTCAGCTATTACATCTACATCTACCGAGATATATAATTAGAAGTTACTGTAACAAGAGACTCATTCATGAATACATTATTTTATAACACTGTATTTACAATGTATTGACATATACTGTTAGTATTTTCCTTCCTGGCTGCCTAACCCTTGTTCCAGAGAGTTGTGGTATGTTCTTTGCTTCACCTTGTCCATCCACACCCCACGCCCTACAATCTACACCCTATAATCCACACCTCACGCCCTACAATCTACACCCTACAATCCACACCCTACAATCTACACCCTATAATCCACACCCTACAATCTACACCCCACGCCCTACAATCTACACCCTATAATACACATCCCACGCCCTTCAATCTACACCCTACAATCCACACCCTACAATCTACACCCTATAATCCACACCCGACGCCCTACAATCTACACCCTATAATCCACACCCCACGCCCTACAATCTACACCCTATAATCCACACCCCACGCCCTACAATCTAAACCCTACAATCCACACCCTACAATCTACACCCTACAATCCACACCCCATGCCCTACAATCTACACCCTACAATCCACACCCCACGCCCTACAATCTACACCCTACAATCCACACCCCACGCCCTACAATCTACACCCTACAATCCACACCCCACGCCCTACAATCTACACCCTATAATCCACACCCCACGCCCTACAATCTACACCCTACAATCCACACCATACAATCTACACCCTACAATCCACACCCCATGCCCTACAATCTACACCCTACAATCCACACCCCACGCCCTACAATCTACACCCCACACCCTACAATCCACACCCCATGCCCTACAATCTACACCCTACAATCCACACCATACAATCTACACCCTACAATCTACACCCCATGCCCTACAATCTACACCCTACAATCCACACCCTACAATCCACACCTCACGCCCTACAATCCACACACCACACCCTACAATCCACACCCTACAATCCACACCCCATGCCCTACAATCTACACCCTACAATCCACACCTCACGCCCTACAATCCACACCCCATGCCCTACAATCTACACCCTACAATCCACACCTCACACCCTACAATCCACACCCCATGCCCTACAATCTACACCCTACAATCCACACCCCATGCCCTACAAACGCCCTACAATCTACACCCTACAATCCACACCTCACGCCCTACAATCCACACCCCACACCCTACAATCCACACCCTACAATCCACACCCCATGCCCTACAATCTACACCCTACAATCCACACCTCACGCCCTACAATCCACACCCTACAATCCACACCCCACACCCTACAATCCACACCCTACAATCCACACCAGCAGGTCCAATTTCTGTTTTCTGATCCCCTCAGCCCCTGACAGAGCAGCATAGTAGGGGGATGGATGCTGGAACTAACTTGGGTTTGTCTGGACTAGCCCTCTGTCAGGACAGAATGGGGCGGAGGGGCTGGGTGGAAGGAGGAGGGGGAGAAGTGAGAGGGTTGGGGAGGAGAGGTGAGTGAAAGGGGGAAAGATGGGGTAAAAGGGGTTCTTAGTTTGCTCTCCTCCTTGACTTGTCAGGACAGTCTGGGACCGGGGTGCTGAGAGTGGAGGGAGAGGGTGGAAAGGGGGGGAGAAAGGGGCTCCAAGGTGAATCCACTCCTGACCCGTAACACTGGGAGACTCCAGACCATTGCAGGCTCAGCTCAGAGACTCCCAGTCTGGGTACTGGGCTGACAAATGCCCCCTGCCACCTGTCTGTCAGGTTGGGGAAATCCAATTGTTAATCACAGCCTATGGGAGTGGAGCAGCAGAGAAGGCTGCGTCGGGAGTTTAGTGGACAAGAAAGGAATAGAACAAAGTTCAAAGGTCAGAGGTTAGAGCCAGGGGTTCGGGGTTACAGCTGCAGGGCCATTAGTGTACCTATGTCTCCTCAGTCACAATCAACAGGCTTCATTAACCCTGCGCGTGTCCACTACAGGAAAGGATCAACAGCTGTGACCCCTAACCCCTGGCTCTGACCCGGCACTGACTGGTTAAATATTAAACTTGACGCACTGACTCTAACCATGCACACTTCAAGGATGAGCAGAGGAGGCCGTTTTGAACTTTATTTATTTTTATTTTTTAAATGTGAGGTCTTTTCAACTTTTTCCTGTATCTGTATGCCTCTCTCTGTGTGCCTCTCTCTGTGTGCCTCTCTCTGTGACTCTCTCTGTGTGACTCTCTCTCTGTGTGCCTCTCTCTGTGTGCCTCTCTCTGTGACTCTCTCTGTGTGACTCTCTGTGTGACTCTCTCTCTGTGACTCTCTCTCTGTGACTCTCTCTGTGTGCCTCTCTCTGCGTGCCTCTCTCTGTGTGCCTCTCTCTCTGTGTAACTCTCTCTCTGTGTGACTCTCTCTGTGTGACTCTCTCTGTGTGTGACACTCTCTCTGTGTGACTCTCTCTGTGTGTCTCTCTCTGTGTGACTCTCTCTGTGACTCTCTCTGTGACTCTCTCTCCGTGACTCTCTCTCTGTGACTCTCTGTGTGACTCTCTCTGTGTGACTCTCTGTGCCTCTCTATGTGTGACTCTCTCTGTGTGACTCTCTCTGTGTGTCTCTCTCTGTGTGACTCTCTCTGTGACTCTCTCTCTGTGACTCTCTCTCTGTGACTCTCTGTGTGACTCTCTCTGTGTGACTCTCTGTGCCTCTCTATGTGTGACTCTCTCTGTGTGACTCTCTCTCTCTCTCTCTCTCAAAAACATGGTTTCCATGTTTGATACCATTCCCTTCACTCCTTTCCAGGCATTATCCTCCTCTCACCAGCCTCATCTGACTGGCACCCCATGTCATTGTAATAGAGGAGAATAGTTAATTTGGTGAAGAGTGTTGTCATACTGTCCCTTAAGCTAGATGAAACAGTACTGAGAGTCAGAGGCATACCCCTGGCTGTAATGGCACCAGCAGCTCACTACTCACAGATGTCCTAACTCTCTGCGGTAACTAAAGATCACTTAAGTGATAATGCCCTCGAAGCCAGTGCTTGGAGGATATACTGGCACAGGTGTTGATAGGCCCGAGATTAAGTAGAGGGCTGGCAAACTGTGCCAATACATTCCCCAAACACCGGCTTCGAGGGCATTATCACTTTTATATTATCATTAAAAACATTATTTTGATGAATTTATTCATACTATTTCATCCTTGCACAAGATTCCTTTAAACAGTGCTGCCAGAATAATAGCAAAGTAGCTGCATTTGCGTTTGTTTCTAGTGACATTTATTTGGATATATCCATAACGATGAGCTAATGAAGTGCGATTTCACTTGGCATAGAAAATGTGCTCTCTCGTTAGGACACTGTTGTTCGGTGGAGCTAGCCAACAACACAGCTAACACAATCACTTCAAACTGAAGCTGGAAAGACTGCAAACTTGCTGCACTTTGTTTCGTTTTGCCTGTTTTCTACTGACATGTATTTGTATACACTGTATATCCATAAAAATGATGTTGATTCATGATTTCGACTGGCTGAGAAAAGCTGCCTGCCTGCCTGTCTCATCCCAACTCCTGACCCCTACATGTTCATTACTATAGTACAGCTGGAGATCGAATACTGAAACATTGTTTCAATACTGAAACAATGTTGCAAATGATGGAGAGACAGACAGCAAGGTTAATACAAATCTCCACTGTTGAAAACTAAATGTTAGTCTAAAAGAAATGGGAGTTAATGTCTAGATGCTTTTTACATTGGAGATCAAGTTTATAAATTGTCTGGCTGGGCTGATGGATTGCCAGGGAGATGGAACAAAGTAAATAGGCATTTTAACGTCATAGCTTTAGCCGGTGGTAACTTGTGGAATAGACACCAGCTGCAATGTGGTTTTAACGAATCAGCATCCAGGATTAGACCCACCTGTTGTATAATTTATAATAACTCACGTGAACGAGCTGGTCCTGAGTGTCGTACTCCTTGGTGCAGCCGTCCCAGTGACAGTTGGTCTCGTAGACAGCCTCTGGCTCCTGCTTCCACTCATCTTTATCCCGCTCCTCACTCAGGTCCAGAACATGCTCCTGTGGACCAGAGGACTCAGTTAGAGAGGGGTTCATGACTGTGTCTGACGTGCATGCACGCAAGTTTGTGTAAATGACAATAGCATATCGCTACCAACTATACTGTACTATTCTGCAATTGCTTATCTGCTTCCTGATGATCTAAGATTGCTTTTGCACAACTCGCTGTAAAGATAAGAAAAAGCAACAACACAGTTTGTCTTATTGATCTAGAGTAAAAGGTCCCGGTATTTTATACTTCTGTATGCCATTTATAAAGATCAATTAAGTGAGGGGTCGTGGGGTCCCATACCTGAGAGCATGGTGATATGGACCGGGGACCCTCTGCTTCTGTCTTGACCTTGTGCCTCTTGGTGATCATGGGGTTGACTGTGCTGCTCACCGCCGGGTCGCTACCAGCATTCTGCAGGAGAGAGAAGGAGTTAGAGAGACACAGGCTATACCAGCCTTCTGAAGGACATACTGTAGAGCGAGAGGTAGAGTTCAGATAGCGTGGTCCTTTGTGGTTCAGTTGGTAAGAGTGTCGAGTTCAATTCACACAGGGATTACATACAAAAATGTCTGCCAAATGGCCAAATAGAAGGAGTCAGAGAGTTACGGTGCTCTGGTGCGAAGAGATGGAGGCAGTGTGAAGATAACCCAGGTTGGTTCTGGCTGACTGGCTCTGTTCTATGGCAACATGATGATGTGAGGGTTGGTTGGTTCCAGAGACAACCTGAGCCAGCCAAGCACCAGGCTCAGGGCCCATAACTCGTATAGCGACCCACCACAGAGAAACAGTTCAGACTGCTTTATGAGAGTCAGCCAGTGGAAATATGAAAAGAAAGAAATTATTACCCACACTGCAACGCTCAGAGCTTTGATCCTCCGGCCAACTCTTAACACGACAGGCAGAAACAGCCTTTTAAAGCCTCAGTCACAGGCTCTGAGAAGGAGACACTCAGTGTGTGTGTGTGTGTGTGTGTGTGTGTGTGTGTGTGTGTGTGTGTGTGTGTGTGTGTGTGTGTGTGTGTGTGTGTGTGTGTGTGTGTGTGTGTGTGTGTGTTTAAGCATCGTAAGAAAATATATGAAGGGAGGGTTCAGAGTCAGTGAGGAGGGGTCTCTAATCTCCAAATCTCACCCAGCCACTACACTACACTACACTACACTACACTACACTACACTACACTACAGTACCGCGCTGACTGTGCTTCTGGGATCTCACTAACACTGACTTCTTTGGCTGGAAACCAGGGGAAATGTGGTTCTGTTCACTGTCAAGCTGAGGGGGAATTCAGCTCTCTCTGCCTGTGTGTGTGTGTCTCTCTCTCTCTGTGTGTGTGTGCGTATGTGTGCGCACATTGGTGTACTAAAATAGACATAGTGATGGAATGTATGGGTGTCTGTGTGTGTCTGAGGGGGAGATGGTAAATGAGGGGGAAGTTTACATTCATAGAGACCATATTGTATACAATATGTTGATAAAGGAGACAGAGGAAACACTTCTAAGAACTGAGACAGATAAAAACAGCTGCTAGTGGGAGGGAGTCATCCTCCAGCTGAAACATCTCTCACCAAAAACACTTGACAGTTTATGAGAATCTTGGGCTGGATTAATTTAGCATGACATAATTTTACCAATAACATAACTTGTACACAATATACATATCATTCATGTTAGAGAGTTCTAGGTGTTCTTAGGGAATCTTCACTTCATTTCAGTACATCTTGTGTTTTGTGCCATCTGAACATGACCCCAGATTCTGTGAGATGACAGATGTAGATTATTATTATATTACCCCTGTCTGTCTGTTTAGCAGGGATGCAAACATGTCTCCTTTCAGTGAAATTCACCGTTTTGAGTGGTTGAGGTTGGATCACTACTGGCTGTAAGCGAACGAGCGATGCGCGTTTGGATCACTACTGGCTGTAAGCGAACGAGCGATGCGCGCTTGGATCACTACTGGCTGTAAGCGAACGAGCGATGCGCGTTTGGATCACTACTGGCTGTAAGCGAACGAGCGATGCGCGTTTGGATCACTACTGGCTGTAAGCGAACGAGCGATGCGCGTTTGGATCACTACTGGCTGTAAGCGAACGAGCGATGCGCGTTTGGATCACTACTGGCTGTAAGCGAACGAGCGATGCGCGTTTGGATCACTACTGGCTGTAAGCGAACGAGCGATGCGCGTTTGGATCACTACTGGCTGTAAGCGAACGAGCGATGCGCGTTTGGATCACTACTGGCTGTAAGCGAACGAGCGATGCGCGTTTGGAACACTACTGGCTGTAAGCGAACGAGCGATGCGCGTTTGGATCACTACTGGCTGTAAGCGCGCGATGCGCGTTTGGACTCACTACTGGCTGTACTGGCTGTAACGAGCGATGCGCGTTTGGATCACTACTGGCTGTAAGCGAACGAGCGATGCGCGTTTGGATCACTACTGGCTGTGCGATCAACGAGCGTGCGCGTTTGGATCACTACTGGCTGTAAGCGAACGAGCGTGCGCGTTTGGATCACTACTGGCTGTAAGCGAACGAGCGATGCGCGTTTGGATCACTACTGGCTGTAAGCGAACGAGCGATGCGCGTTTGGATCACTACTGGCTGTAAGCGAGCGATGCGCGTTTGGAACTACTGGCGATGCGCGTTTGGATCACTACTACTGGCTGTAAGCGCGTTTGGATCACTACTGGCTGAACGAGCGATGCGCGTTTGGATCACTACTGGCTGTAAGCGAATCACTACTGGCTGAGCGATGCGCGTTTGGATCACTACTGGCTGTAAGCGAACTACTGGCTGAGCGATGCGCGTTTGGATCAATACTGGCTGTAAGCGAACGAGCGATGCGCGTTTGGAACACTACTGGCTGTAAGCGAACGAGCGAGCGATGCGCGTTTGGATCACTACTGGCTGTAAGCGAACGAGCGATGCGCGTTTGGATCACTACTGGCTGTAAGCGAACGAGCGATGCGCGTTTGGATCACTACTGGCTGTAAGCGAATGAGCGATGCGCGTTTGGATCAATACTGGCTGTAAGCGAACAATAGCGATGCGCGTTTGGATCACTACTGGCTGTAAGCGAATGAGCGATGCGCGTTTGGATCACTACTGGCTGTAAGCGAACGAGCGATGCGCGTTTGGATCACTACTGGCTGTAAGCGAAGGAGCGATGCGCGTTTGGATCACTACTGGCTGTAAGCGAAGGAGCGATGCGCGTTTGGATCACTACTGGCTGTAAGCGAACGAGCGATGCGCGTTTGGATCACTACTGGCTGTAAGCGAACGAGCGATGCGCGTTTGGATCACTACTGGCTGCATCCAAGGCCCAGCCAATCATTTACATAACAACAGAAATCAGCACAACAAGCGACTGAAGAGAGAAGATACAACCATCAGCGATTTGGGAAGAAGCGACCCGTGTGTTTTGTTAGGCTATTTGTTGGTTGTGTTGTATTTGCCAGTACCCAGTGTTCGCGGGGACCGACATGCCAATCAACCTGCTATCTGCCAATCACGGGAATGCCTGGAGTGTTCTGAAGCCGGGCATCCTGGTGGTTGGTGGAGTAGGAGGGGGGTTGGGCAGAGAGCGTTGGAAGTTAAGACCAGGTTCAGACATTGTTCTCTCTCTTAGTTCTGGCCTTCACAAGAGAAGGTCACGGTTGGTTCATAGGGTATCCTTTGTTTATTTGGCGTGGGCTACGGCCAAACAGTAGCCTGTGTGAAGTTGGGTTAATAAACCGTACATTCGTAAACTCAATCCTCTGTCTGGACAATTGTTCCTTTATGATCCAGTCAGGTCATTATTAACTGGTAACGTATACGACTCCTTGTCGTTCCTCAAGTTATAACGCGTTAGTTGCTTACTGGACCCTGACATTCCGTGTGAAATGTTAACTAGCTAACTAACTATGAGGCGTTGCTTGGATTCAGGGATCAAGTGTAGCTGGAGCTGGGCCTGGTTTAAGCTGGATGCCACTATAGAGGTGAAAGGAACACCACACACTTTCCTGCTTTCTCACTGTTGCTGGGACATTGTAGAACAGATGTCCACAGGCAGAAAGTGTACAATGTAATAATGGCCAGTGTAGCCCAAAGATATTGTTTTTGTTGTGTTGAATTTGACAGTAACATGTGTGAGTGAGGGGCAGATTAAAATAGGTTTTACTCAGTGAACATTATTTTTGCACACATGTAGCCTTGTGCACTTGGTCGATGTCTATAGTGGCCACTATAATAGAGCAAAAATAGCACAAATAGTTTCTTTCATTATTTTTCTTCTTTTAAGATGTGTTTTGCCCCATGGCAATATATAGATGTGTGCGTGGTCACAAGCACTCTATTATAAAGGCCTTCATGGCTAACTGCAATATTAGTGTATTGTTCTTTCTCAAGAGTGTCATTTGCTGTAAAGTCTAGGCAACAAATAACATTGGATTGCTTTTTTTAGCTGTGAGTTAGATTCACATTAACCACTTTATTTTACACACAAAGACTGATCATGTAGATCATATTCTTGGTGGTTTAATTAGTTAACCTGCATTCCCCCTAGCAGGGATTTTTTGCCTGTTTCAGTGCAACAACAAAAAAAGTCACCTTTTTGGGCCCTCAGCAGTTTGCATCCCTGGTTTAGGAGACTCACCTGGTTGGACTCAGAGCTGGAGGTGTTGTGGGTGGTGTTAAGGGCAGAGGCTGCAATGGCGTGGGCATGCTGGCGGGCAGCGAAGGAGGGCGAGGGCTGGATGAGGGGAGGGGTATGGCCGAACGCACTCAGGCCTCTCTGTTGGTTAAACAGCTGCTGGTATGCCATGGGGTTGATGGAGTGGGGGAAGGTGAACGACGGACTGGGAGAGGAAAGGAAGGACAGTTATTAGCAGATCCACTCCATTTACAACAGCAAGAGACAGACATAACTCTGCTATAGATTGAGTGAGCGAGTGACTAGTGTACGTGGAGCCCTTCAATAGATGTATAGATATGTGAAAGTAATACATACTTTAACACAGAGATGAGGAAAGTTAGAATACCGTGTAAGTCTTTGAGTGAGTGACTGGTGTAATGCCTTGTAGTGTGTGTGTGTGTGTGTGTGTGTGTGTGTGTGTGTGTGTGTGTGTGTGTGTGTGTGTGTGTGTGTGTGTGTGTGTGTGTGTGTGTGTGTGCGTGCGTGCGTGCGTGCGTGCGTGCGTGCGTGCGTGCGTGCGTGCGTGCGTGTATGTATGTATGTACAGTATGTGTGTGAATGCGTGTGTGTATGTCCTGCACCTGATGCCGCTGACTGACAGGTGTCCGTAGGAGCTGCTGGCTGCAGAGCTGGAGCGTGAGTTGTTGATGTAAGCCACCAGAGAGTTGGGCGAGGTACGGATCATGGTCTGCAGGTCGATGCTGGCGTCTGAGAGAGGGGAGATGGACAGGGCTCGCTTCCTGTTCAGCCTGGGGGTCAGTCTGGGGCTGGAGAACCTGGACACTGCAGAGAATGAACACAATCAATCAATCAAATGTATTTGATAACTGTTTAACTGTTGTCACTAGTCATCGTCTGTTTTTAGGTGAAAGCAGCACAAATATTTTCTCCAGAGGCGTTCTAGTAGAGGTCATTGTGCTGCTAGTCTGGTCTAGACTACAGTACAGTCCCCCCTCAGTCTGTTAATGGATGTGCTCCAAATGGCACCCTATTCCCTATATAGTGCACTACTTTTTTCCCTTATTTTTTAAACATTTTTGTTGTTGAATTTTGCCCCCTTTTCTCCCCAATTTCGTGGTATCCAATTGTTAGTAGTTAGTAGCTGTGCCACCCAGAGTCTCTGGTGGCACAGCTAGCACTGCGAAGCAGAGCCCTAGACCACTGCGCCACCCTATAGTGCACTACTTTTGACTGGGCTCTGGCATAGGGCTCTGGTCAAAAGTGGTGCACTGTATAGGGAATAAGTTGCCATTTGGGATACAGCCTATCTCTCTCCAGCATCTCTCTCATACAACCCTCCTTCTCCCCTTAAAGTTCACATCCTCTTATGCATAATTAATCACTTGCAATCATTTCTGTAATTACCGTGATAAGAATCTCACCCAGTCAGTTGCATTTCAGCAAGTTAAATGGAGGCAATTTAAACATTTATTTGAGAATAGCATTAAAAGAATGAGGCATAGCTACAAAGGGCAGAAGTCAACCTAGAGAGTTGTGGATGGCTTTTCCTAAGCTGTTTTTGGAGCATGAACATTACAGTAAAATAAAATGGGTTTTGACTTTTTTTGGCCATGAACTGTTGTTTTGGTACTTTGTGTTAACTTCATATAAGAATGCATGTAGACATACTAAAACCACCTAGTTCTGTGTACGTCAATCTGACCTGAATTGAGCACGTAGTTCACTTTAACCTTCCTCGTTGGGACATGCAATGGAAAGCCCCTTCTACCCTGCTACATTAAACCGTTCCAGGTAGTCAAATACATTTGGAAAGATGTCTTTCAGGGGTATCCAAAAAGTTCCTTTCATTTTTCTTTGTTGGCTTTGGTTTGGACTCTGTGTTCCAGTGGCAATGCGTGACAGCTACTGTAGGGAGAGATGGAAAGAGACAGAGGAGGTGATAGGGGAATACAGGGTAAGGGTAGAGGGGAGTGGCTAACAGAATACAGGGTAAGGGTACGGGGGAGTGGCTAACAGAATACAGGGTAAGGGTACGGGGGAGTGGCTAACAGAATACAGGGTAAGGGTACGGGGGAGTGGCTAACGGAATACAGGGTAAGGGTAGAGGGGAGTGTTGGCCAGCTGCTGTGGGTCAACAGGTGCTGAGCATTAGCTCTGGTGTAAGGGGACAGGACACAGACCAGGGCAGAGGACTGAGGGTAGTACTCGTCTGTAGGGTTATTAGGCCTAACAGGGAGCATCATCAGAGGTTCTGGCAACAGGAAGTTCTTAATAGCTCTCATCCCACCTCGCCAAAACACATGCCCCGTCACACACAGACACGCACACACACCAGCCGCCAACATGTCAAACACACCACTGTCAACCTGCTTTATTGGGTAAATTAGTGATCCTTCCTTCCAGGCCGTATGGATCCAGAGACCACTATACTATTCCAAACCTACGGCCATAAAAACTGTAGTCTTATACATGGTGTGTGTGTGTGTATGTGTGTGTGTGTGTGTCTGTGTGTGTGTGTGTTAAAACTTAAGTCTTACGTTTTCAAACTATTACGTTGTAAAAGGCATATGTGAATAAAGAGCTGCAGGACTCAGGACTCTGGCTGCTCTATGAAAACGAGCTGTAGAGATGTAAGAGATATTTATGAAAGAGTTGGCAAAAACAACAAACGGTCCTTAGGAATGTTCCTCTATGAAGCTAATAAATAAATGTGTCATGTATCATTAGGCGTGTTGAGAAAGAGGGGGGTTTGTCTCAGGGGAGAGGGGGAAGAGAGGGAGTAGGGGGGGGAGGTTTGATACCCGAATACAGTGGTGGGTTTACAGTTCTCTAGAAAAGTTTGAGGTGGATTTACATTGAGTCTAATGGCTCCTTCTCTCTGCCTGGGACTGGGCTGGCCCATTGTGGAGCCGTGTGTGTGTGTGTGCGTGTGTGTGCGTGCGGTGCAGTGGTCCTATTAATCTCTGCTTGCTTCAGAACTGAACCTCAGGGGAGATGCTTATTAATGTGCCACTTAATAAATCAGGAAACAAAACAGGGTACCACTCGCAGCCTGGCAAGGCTGGCGCCTGCCTCACCCCCTTGGCACCTATCCCAAAAGACTGCCTCATACCTCCTACCCTCCAACCCCCATTACCCAGACATGGTCTCCCCTTTCCAAAAGACTGCTTCATACCTACAACCTCCCCCAAACCCCACCCCTATACCCCTGAACAAACTGTAGTCATAACCCCCCAAACCCACCACCACACACTCCTACCCTCAGACAGGATCTCCTCTCCTACCTTATACCTCCAACCCCCAAATCCCCCTCCGTATCCACCCCTAGACAAACTGTAGTCTCTCCCTATGCAATTCAATACAACTTCATTTTCCCTAGCTAATGTGTTAGTCAACAGTGTGTGCATGGTAACAGTGTTTACTCCTCTAGCCTGGATCTGGCACACCAAGGATACACTCCTCCCGGGCCCCCGTGTTAGAGACACAGCGTACAAGGTCATTGCTGCGTCTGCTCTGCTAGAGGTCACTCAGGCACCACTCACACGGCGATGGAGTGTTTTATAGGTGGCGGGGCTCTAATTTAGGGATACGCCAGGTTCCGGCAGCGGAGAGTGAGAAACCAGATGTTCCAAGAGGTGGGATACGCCGCGTTGGCAGAGAGATATGTCCTGTTCTTTAGGTATAGGACTCTCTCTGTGGGAGCAGAGGAGAGAAGAGCACGGGGAGGGTTGGCTATAATTGGGGGATCTGGGCTCATAATTACAGGCACTTCAGTGCACATTCACCAAAAAACGAAAAGGGGGCAGAGTGATTATTTTAAGCATCTGCCTTGCTGTTTTAATTGAAATGGCTTTGTGGAAAATCGGAAAACTCTAATTGGTAGTTATCCTTTACCCCCTGTCCCTCCCCACCAACCCCAGTACAGCCCTAAACCAAAGCCCCCGGAATAAGAGTTGGCACAGGTTCCACACACAGCACAGCACACAAAGGTAGTCTCCCTTTGTTCAGTGTAACAGTTTGCATGGGACCAGGAGAGCCAGTGGAAACCTGTGGAGGGCCTGGCTTTGTTGGGTCATTAGTTAGGAGTGTTGATTCACTACATCCGCTGCTTTCTGGCCCTGACTCTCTCTCTCTCTGGTCTCTCTGTCTCTCTCTCTCTGGTCTCTCTCTGGTCTCTCTCTGGTCTCTCTCTCTCTCTCTGGTCTCTCACTGGTCTCTCTCTCTCTCTCTGGTCTCTCACTGGTCTCTCTCTCACTGGTCTCTCTCTCTGGTCTCTCTCTCTCTGGTCTCTCTATCTGGTCCCTCTCTTTCTCTGGTCCCGCTTTCTCTGGTCTCTTTCTCTGGTCCCGCTTTCTCTGGTCTCTCTCTCTCTCTGGTCTCTCTCTCTTTCTCTGGTCTCTCTCTCTCTCTGGTCTCTCTCTCTCTCTTTCTCTGGTCTCTCTGGTCTCTCTCTCTCTCTGGTCTCTCTCTCTGGTCTCTCTCTCTGGTCTCTCTCTCTGGTCTCTCTCTGGTCTCTCTCTCTGGTCCCTCTCTTTCTCTGGTCCTGCTTTCTTTGGTCTCTCTCTCTCTGGTCTCTCTCTCTGGTCTCTCTTTCTCTGGTCTCTCTTTCTCTGGTCTCTCTCTTTCTCTGGTCCCGCTTTCTCTGGTCTCTCTCTTTCTCTGGTCCCGCTTTCTCTGGTCTCTCTCTCTCTCTGGTCTCTCTCTTTCTCTGGTCTCTCTCTCTGGTCTCTCTCTTTCTCTGGTCCCGCTTTCTCTGGTCTCTCTCTCTCTCTGGTCTCTCTCTCTTTCTCTGGTCTCTCTCTCTGGTCTCTCTCTTTCTCTGGTCTCTCTCTTTCTCTGGTCTCTCTCTCTCTGGTCTCTCTCTTTCTCTGGTCCCGCTTTCTCTGGTCTCTCTTTCTCTCTGGTCTCTCTCTTTCTCTGGTCTCTCTTTCCTTGGTCTCTCTTTCTCTGGTCTCTCTTTCTCTGGTCTATCTGGTCTCTCACTGATTATATATATTTTTTGCATGATTTTGGTTTTGATGATTTTTTAAAACATGAAATGCACTATGCATTATGTGGGTTGAATGCTGTTACAACACAGAATAAAACATTAAAGTTCCATGATGGTGTGACGGATCATGTGTGATTAACCATCAGTTATTCACAGTACTTTACTTTAATCAAATATTTCAGTTGTTGTGTATATTACATTTGTGTTACTTGATTACTTGATTATTTCATT
Source organism: Oncorhynchus keta (assembly GCF_023373465.1). NCBI lineage: Eukaryota > Metazoa > Chordata > Actinopteri > Salmoniformes > Salmonidae > Oncorhynchus > Oncorhynchus keta. The sequence continues at coordinate 36,701,113 of NC_068427.1, read as the reverse complement.
CCAATTCATCATCTCATCACTATAGAGCTGCTTCCTATGCTGTTGGACAAAAATCCCAATTTTAGTAGTTCTTCTAAGTAAATAAGGCATACTTTTATGTCTACTCAATACCAATACCTTGCAAAGCAACTGCTCTGTATCCCCTCTTGATCGCGCATTCTTCGTTCTCTTACATAGCAGGCGTGAAATAAACACAGACTGGACAAGTAGCTGCTGCGCTATGGATTATGGTCAATGCAGTTAAAAATCATGTTTTCTGCGCTAAACTATGTATAACATTGGCCTGTTGGAAACTCCCTACTACATTGCACAGTTCGGTCATGATCTGATTTATCTCTAGAGAAACAACAGCTCAAAAAGAGAACCAAATGGAATCCAATCAAATGTAAAAGACATCAGTCAATTAGTTTTCTAAAAAATGAAAAATAACCAACATTTTGGTTAATCGCTCAGGACTACTCTCTGGACTCTCTTTCTCTAGTATAGTTGCTATACAGTGGTTCCACTACATCCACTGCTCTCTCTCTCTCAGGTGACCCTAGACTGAGGTGAAGCATGCAGGCCCAGGCGTTGATCCTGCGAGGCGAGGGAGAGGCCCAGCGTGATGCCCAATCGCCTCCCTGAACTACACCCCAGCCTGGGTACCAGCCAGCCAAGAACCCCAGCCCAGCCACCCCAGCTCCGCTCTGCTCTCCTCCGAGTGGTGAGGAATGTTTATTTTCCCTGGTAAATCTCTCTAATACCATCACTGCACATTTTATTAGAGGAGGCTCGCTGCGATGATTCCCCTGTGAGCCCCTAGTGTCGTGCTAAAGCCAGACGTGTGTGTGAGCACATGTCTGCTGGGTGTTCATACAGTAAGTGTTTGTGTATGTAGTCAAACCAGGGGGACAAGACCCCCCCTCCTTCTCTGTTCCTCCCTCACATCCCCTCCCTTATCCCCAGATGTATTTTTCCTCTGACTAGATGGAAGATATTTACTTTGGCAGCAGCTATTGTCATAGGATCTTCAGTTTATTTTCCCGCCAGCAGGTTCCTCTACAGTTAGTTCTCTATGATCACCCCCCCCCCCATTATCTAGACTGTGCATCATGTACTGTAATCTGTAGGACTTTTAAAACATGTTTAAAGAACCTAGTAAGTTCTTTCAGATCAGTGCAATAAAGGAGAAGTGAGGAGACAGATTGTTTAGACAACTGAAGCTTATCCTCGTCCCCTCAGTTTGGTGATGTACATGTATGTGTTCTGGCCCACCATCCGGCTGTGTAACAGCATAATATCCCCCCTTGGTTTGGCCCACCATCAGGCTGTGTAACAGCATAATATTCCCCCTTGGTTTGGCCCACCATCCGGCTGTGTAACAGCATAATATCCCCCCCTGGTTTGGCCCACTATCAGGCTGTGTAACAGCATAATATTCCCCCTTGGTTTGGCCCACCATCAGGCTGTGTAACAGCATAATATCCCCCCCTGGTTTGGCCCACTATCAGGCTGTGTAACAGCATAATATTCCCCCCTTGGTTTGGCCCACCATCAGGCTGTGTAACAGCATAATAGTCCCCCTTGGTTTGGCCCACCATCAGGCTGTGTAACAGCATAATATCCCCCCCTGGTTTGGCCCACTATCAGGCTGTGTAACAGCATAATATTCCCCCTTGGTTTGGCCCACCATCAGGCTGTGTAACAGCATAATATTCCCCCTTGGTTTGGCCCACTATCAGGCTGTGTAACAGCATAATATTCCCCCTTGATTTGGCCCACCATCAGGCTGTGTAACAGCATAATATTCCCCCTTGGTTTGGCCCACCATCAGGCTGTGTAACAGCATAATATTCCCCCTTGGTTTGGCCCACCATCAGGCTGTGTAACAGCATAATATTCCCCCTTGGTTTGGCCCACCATCAGGCTGTGTAACAGCATAATATTCCCCCTTGGTTTGGCCCACCATCAGGCTGTGTAACAGCATAATATCCCCCTTGGTTTGGCCCACCATCAGGCTGTGTAACAGCATAATATTCCCCCTTGGTTTGGCCCACCATCAGGCTGTGTAACAGCATAATATTCCCCCTTGGTTTGGCCCACCATCAGGCTGTGTAACAGCATAATATTCCCCCTTGGTTTGGCCCACCATCAGGCTGTGTAACAGCATAATATTCCCCCTTGGTTTGGCCCACTATCAGGCTGTGTAACAGCATAATATTCCCCCTTGGTTTGGCCCACTATCAGGCTGTGTAACAGCATAATATTCCCCCTTGGTTTGGCCCACCATCAGGCTGTGTAACAGCATAATATTCCCCCTTGGTTTGGCCCACTATCACGCTGTGTAACAGAATATTGATACGTGATACGCTGTGTGCTGTGTTTGCATTAGGCTGTGTCGTCGAAGCCTGCGGTTAGTTACTGACAGATGTACTGACAGATGTATTTATTTGCATGTTCATCCACCCAGGGGCCCATCTCTTCCCCTTTATCTATCAGAGATCACTCATAACATAACATGTCACGTGCAATAGATTTACTTTAGGTTTACAAGGGGCTTTAGGGAACAAGGCCCAACTGGCCTCTGTCTGGTCTGCTGGAAGTGTCTGCTACTAGAGGGGGTAATTGGACTTTGTTGGTTTAGCGGAGACTGTTCTTTCATCCTGCATGTCAGCCCGCCCGTCACATGAACGTGTCAGAGCACACATTGGCATGGACACGCATTTGGCACTGCAGTGAAGAAGAGAGTTTCAGCACGGCCCACACTAACCGGCCGACCGACGGCAGGCTGGATCTGCCGGTGTTTGTTTTGTAGGCCTGTCAAAGCAGACTGCATGTAGACTACATGGCACCCATGTCTCAGTCAGTCACACAGTAGGTGGAGGAGAGGAGCAGAAAGCTACTTTCTGCGTCCCAAATGGCTCCCCAATACTGTATAGTGCACTACTTTTGACCAGGGCCCATAATGTGTTCTCAGAGAAAGCATTACTACTTACTTAGCTACTCACCTTCACCCTTAACAAAGGGACCCAAAAATGTTAAAGGATGCTCACACAAATTATTGTTCAGATTATTGACTGTTCTCATCAATTGTTTTACACACGTACAGTATACAGTACCATGCATGGAGTTGCATGGTCTTTCCTGAGCAGTTAGCTCTGGTAGACTGAACTGGACAGCATCAGGGTGACATGTTTAGTGTAATTTAACCATGTTCCTGAGAAAAAGAGAGTGTCTGGTTTATAGATCTGCTTAATGGCAAGCTCTACAATTGACAGTAAATCCATACATTTAGCCCTATGGAGATACGAGGATACCAGACTGTCTTAAACCTTTACTCTACTCACTGACACGGCAGAATTTTACATAAACACATTTCTCTCTTTTATTAACAACGATCACTATTTTATAGTTCAACCTTTAACCTCTAAGCCCACTCTCTCATGTCTGCAGTACTAATAGGAATAACTGGGAGGGAAAATAACCAGCCATAATTTAACTTTCGGTTCACTGAGGACTCTGCCCTTGTGGTAGGTCCAATGAGTTTATTAGAGCATAAACTGATTTTGAAATATGCATATAAATTTTATTTTATCAGAGCAAAGCTTCCAAAACAAATGTTGGGGTCTCGATGCATATGTATCGCCCTCTCTGCTGTTAAATGAGTCTCTTTATTCGCCAGGCTGTCTGCTGAGCCCCTGAGCCATTAGATGGCTGGCTGGGTCAATACAGAGGCTGTGTGTGTGGGGCTGCTAGCCTCGCTAACCGCACTAACAGAGAGCCACAGGTCCGAGAGTGCCCGGACGTTGACCACATCAAACCCAGCGTGGAGAAGGAGAAGGCCCAGTGCTGTGTTGTGTGAGTCGGTGTCTGTGGGTGTCTGAGCAAACAGCCTCCCCAAACAACTGTGGGCAGCCAGCAGCAGTGGCGGTCACACCGGGAGAGAGAAGTGGATGGAGGAATGGAGGGGGAAGGCAACAACATCTATGCCCCAAACTAGCCGCCCGTTCTCCACCCTCCCTCCCACTTCATGTTTGATTATGTGATTTAGGGGTAATTTAAGGTTCATTTCAACGGCGGTCCTGTTTTCCTAGCGCGTGCGTGTGAGGATTGATGCGTACGCGTCACGCAGGGTGGACTGGGAGCGTGACAGATGAGGTGGAAACACTGTTAGATGACTCGCTCTCGCTCATTTTCCTTGGGTGGGTTGAGACAGGATGAAAGTGAAATGGATATTACACCGGGAGCCTGGCAGGCAGCGACTGCATTTCTTTGATTGTCGAAAGGCATCGAAAGGCTTACTTTCATGGACAGTTTAGTTTAGTTTTCCACTCAGGACTATATTGCCCTTTCATACAGCTTACTGGAAGGTTCCTGGGTTCATTTAACTTAAGTTGAATCCAAAAGTCTTGGTCCAGGTACTTGCAGCAATGTTAGGCCTTACTTACTATCACTCTGCTCATACAGCTATGGGATATTAATTTGAGTCAGTTTGCTACAGCAGGAAAATAAACAGGAAATGTGAATTATTATGTGAATTAATATACATTTTTGTAGGGGTTGATACATTTTTGTGTAAGGGAAAATCAAGTCTGAAATGTCAAAGTGAAAATTACAAACTTCAGAAGCCTTTTCAAACCTCAAATACACTATACGTTTTAAATTGAAGGAAAGTTCTCCTGCAACAGGGTGATCAAATTAAGATCCTACATCTGTAGTTCTGGGTCCTATAACAATGCAATAACAGGCGAGTGGAACAGACTGGCAGCAAGGCTTTGGTCCCGAACCATATGTCTGATGGTTGTTCGCCACTTCTCTTCTGTCACACTGTCACTGAATGACCCCTGCCTGCATCTAGCCTCTGTCTTTGCCATTAGCTGTAGAGAGCAGAGCAGGAACCACAGATTTACAGTATACCTGCCATAACACTGACTGAGAAAGAGAAGAGACAGATATAGAAGCTCTGGCATCTGCTGCTGCCTGCAATATAGTACATCCACTGCCCCCCCCCCCTCTCCATGGTTGCCCTTTTAAGGTTACCGCTGTGAATTTACAGGATGTTACTGATAACAGTGTAACACACCTAAAACACCATATGACTGGCTGTGTGAATAAGAAGCCTGTGCTGGGAGAACAGTAGGGGTTTTACGAGTCCCCAGCCTCAGGCCTTTCTGTGTTTATATAAGAACCCACG